>NC_056740.1:273162035-273224999 GCF_019279795.1 Protopterus annectens
TTAATTTAACCCGGGGGCCCAAAGGGTTTAAAAAATTTTCTTTTCCCTGCCCTTGTAGTTCTGAGGGATCTAGATTTTTTGAGGTGAAGCATGTTCATCAATTCTGGGTTGGACATGGCCTTGTATGTCAGGCACAGGTCACCTCTGAGCAGATGGTAAGCGACTGAATAGAGCTGGAGTTCCTTCAGTCGGGCAGCATAAGACATATTTTTGAGACCCTTTATCCTTTTGGTGAGGAACTTTTGGGGCCTTTCCAGTTGCTGCAGGTGTCGGGTCAGATACATTCCGAAATGGGCATTGTACTCAATCATTGGTCTGATGAGTGATGAGTACAGGGGGACGATGACCTCCCTTGATCTAGATGTGAATCCCTTCATGATCAGGTGGGCAATGTAGAAGGTCTTCCTAACTACTTTGGCAACGTGAGTGTCAAACGATTGGTTACTGTCAACCTGGGTCTCCAGATCCCTGATAACCTCTTCTGTGCTCAGTGGATTGCCACCTATATGGTAGCTAGGGGTAACCTTGTTTTTCCCGAAGGGTATGACTATGCATTTCTTGGCGTTTAACTTTAGTCCATGGCTCTGGCACCAGTTATCCATTTCTATGAGACCCTTCTGAAGGATATCTGTGTCAGATGTGTTCTCGACTATGGCACCCAGTTTGCAGTCATCTGCAAATTTTGTCAGCCATAACCCTCCTGTGTTTGCTTGTACTTCTGAAAAGTAGATGCCGAACAAGAGTGGGCCCAGGACTGAGCCCTGTGGGACACCACTTGTGACAGGCTTTGAGTCTGACATGGCGCTAGCAACTCTGACCCTGTGGGTTCTGTCACTTAGCCAGTTTGCTACCCATCTTGTGACGTATGGGTTTACATTTAAGCTGATGAGTTTTTCAATGATACCTGAGTGGGGTACTGTGTCAAAAGCCTTTGCCAGGTCGAGGTAGGCTGTGTGGACTGCCTTTCCCTCATCAATGGCCTTGGTGACTGTTTCAAAAAAGTCAACCAAGTTTAAAAGGCATGATCTGCCTTTGACAAAGCCAAACTGGGTTGGATCCAAAGTCTGCAAGTCCCCTATGTCTTTATTTATGAGTTACATTATGATCCTCTCCATAGCTTTGCAGATCAGGCTTGTCAAGCTGATGGGACGGTAATTTCCAGGGTCAGTGGAGGCACCGCCTTTGTGAAGTGGGACCACAGTTGCCGTACGCCACTCCTTGGGTACGTATCCTGAGGTGAGGCTAAGATTAAACAGCTGTCCTAACTGTGGGTTTAATTCCTCATTGAGTTCGTGGAGCACACAACCGGGGACACCATCTGGTCCCATGGATGCTGTGTTTTTCGCCTTGGAGAGCAGTTCTCACCTGAGCGTTAGAGATGTTTGGGGGGCTACAATCCTCTGGTATAGATATCTCTCCTTTTGGGGGGGGGGAGTTTGCACTGAACCTGTCAGCCAGTATGTTGGCAATGTCTGTAGGTTCAGTGATTTTTACATCATTTTGAACTAATTCTGAGCATATCTGGGAGTTTCCTCCCAGGTTTCTGACATAGCTAAAGAAGGCCTTATGATTGTTTTTTGAGTCCTTAGCGATTTTTCTCTCAAAATTTGCCTTGGATGATTTTATGAGAGATCGTAGTTTTTCACTTATAATGATCAAAGGTGTCTTACCTTTTAGGGATTTTGCTCTATCTTGTAGTAGCTTCCTCCTTCTGTTGTAGAGCTTTTTTATGGCTGGGGTCCACCAGACTGGGCGCTTGCCTTTGGTACAAAGAGTCTTTGTTTTGTTTGGGATTGCCTGATCCATGCAGTCCTGTAGGTGCTGGTAGAAGGCATTTGTAAGTGATTCAGCGGCTTGAGTAATGGTTTCCGCAGGCTCGGGGGCCTTAAAAGAGACCACACTAGTCTTTAGAAGTGTGAAGTCGGCTTTTGAGAAGTTCTTCACTGTGGTCTTTTCTATCTCAGGTGGGGGCAGGATGTTGACTTACAGTGAGATTAGTTTATGATCTGATCTCACCGGTGAGGGGTATACTTCCGGTGTTGAACATTGTGACCCCATGTTCATGATGATGCGATCAAGTATGTTTTCACCTCTTGTGGGGATGGTGACTAGTTGTTCCATGGCATTTGAGTTTATGAACTCTAGGAACCTTTGGGCTAGAGTTTTGGGGCTTGAGTAGTGATCCCAGTCTATATTCGGGTAGTTGAAGTCACCTAGTATGATGGTGTTTGGAGATACATTTATCCCCTCCAGTGTTTTCAGGAAAGCTATGTGAGGTTCCTGAGTTTGAGAGGGTGGCCTGTAACATGCTACAAATTGCAGAGCAGTCTTGCCTATGGTTAATTGCACCTGGATGGTCTCCGATGCATCGTGCGTTGCCACCAACCTTGAGGTGTGGGTGTCCTTGATGAATATGGACACCCCCCCCTCCTTTCTTGGTGGTGTCCAGATTTTGGGGCCGGAACGCATGATATGAGGTAAAACCTGATAGTGCAGGGGTGCTCTCAGGAGCCTTGAACCAGGTTTCAGTCACAGCACAGACATCGATGTTCTCCATACTGAGAAGGGCCTCGAGTGCGTGCATCTTGAGGTTGAGACTTCTGGCATTGAACAGCATTACCCTTAGTTTTTTTCCTTTTTTGTGTTCTAGGGTGGTAGGTTTAGAATTTGAGCCTTGCCTAAAAAAGGCACTATGGGGGTGGCAAGAGCCTTTGCCAATATCCGGAAGCCCAGGGGTGACAGGTGCAAGCCTTCCCTTGCGAAGCAGCGTGGCTTGTCCAGCATGTCATCACAGGCAGACAGACATTGGATCCCCTTTGAATGACACCAGAGTTTAAGCCAATTATTAAAGCTGATCATCTTATCTCTGTATTGTGGCATCATTCTTGGTGAAGGTAGGATACTGCTCAAGGTCAGGGTCATACCTGCCTGGGCTACATAATCAGAGAGCTCCTCTATGTCTCTTCTCATGTAGTCCAGGGAGGTACGTCTCAGGTTGTTCACACCAGCGTGGACAATGACTGAGTCGTACTTGTACCTGCTGTTGAGAGACCTGAGTGCTTGCGTTATGTGGCGGATTCTAGCGCCCGATGTTCCCTCATCCACAGGTCAGTGATTACTGCCCCTTTTGTATTCCCTCATCAACAGGTCAGTCATTACTGCTCCTTGTGTATTTCCTCATCCAGAGGTCAGTGATCACTTCTCCTTGTATGATCTCTCATCCACAGGTCAATGATTACTGCTCCTTGTGTCATCCCTCATCCACAGGTCAGTGAGTACTGCTCCTTGTGTGTTTCTTCATCCACAGGTTAGTGATCATTACTCCTTGTGTGTTTTCCTTCATCCACAGGTCATTCATTACTGCTTCTTGTGTGTTCCCTCATGCATAGGTCAGTAATCACTGTTCTTTGTGTGTTCCCTCATCAACAGGTCAGTGATCAGTTCTCCTTGTGCGTTGCCTCATCCACAGGGCAGTAATTACTTCTCCCTGTGTGTTCCCTCATCCACAGGTCAGTGATTACTGCTCCTTGTGTGTTCTCTCATCCACAGGTCAGTGATTACTGCTCTTTGTGTGCTCCCTCATTCACAGGTCAGTGATCATAGCTCCTTACGTGTTCCCCATCCACAGGGCAGTGATTACTACTTCTTGTGTGTCCCCTCATCCATGGGTCAGTAATCACTACTCCTTCTATATTCCCTCATCCACAGGTCAGTATTCACTGCTTCTTGTGTATTCCCTCATCCACAGGTCAGTGATCACTTCTCCTTGTGTTTTCCTTCATCCACAGATCAGTTATTGCTGCTCCTGGTGTGTTCCCTCATCAAGAGGTCAGCGATCACTTTTCCCTGTGTGTTCCCTCTTCCAAAGGTTAGTGATTATTGCTGCTTTTGTGTTCCATCATCTACAGGTCAGTCATTATTGCTCCTTGTGTGTTCCCTCATGCAGAGGTCTGTGGTCACTTCTCCTTGGGTGTTCCCTCATCCACAGGTCAGTAATTACTGCTCCTTGTGTGTTCCCTCATCCAGAGGTCAGTGATCACTTTTCCTTGTGATTTCCCTCGTCCACAGGTCAGTGATCAGTTCTCTTTGTGTGTTTCCTCATCCACAGGTCAGTGAATACTGCTGCTTGTGTGTTCCCTCATCCACAAGTCAGTAACTACTGCTCCTTGTGTGTTCCCTCATCCAGAGGTCAATGATCACTTTTCCTTGTGATTTCCCTCATCCACAGGTCAGTGATCTGTTCTCCTTGTGTGTTCCCTCATCCACAGGTCAGTGATTACTGCTCCTTGTGTTTTTAATCATCTACAGGTCAGTGATTACTGCTCCTTGTGTGTTCCCTCATCCAGATGTCAGTGATCACTTCTCCTTGTGTGTTCCCTCATCCACAGGTCAGTGATTACTGCCCCTTTTGTATTCCCTCATTTACAGGTCAGTCATTACTGCTCCTTGTATATTTCCTCATCCAGAGGTCAGTGAACTCTTCTCCATGTGCGTTCCCTCATCCACAGGTCAGTGATTACTGCTCCTTGAATGTCCCATCATCCAGAAGTCAGCAATTACTGCTTCTTGTGTGTTCCCTCATCCAGAAGTCAGTGATCACTTTTCCTGGTGTTTTCCTCATCCACAGGTCAGTGATCAGTTCTCCTTGTGTGTTCTCTCATCCACAGGTCACTGATTACTGTTCTTTGTGTGTTCCCTTATCCACAGGTCAGTGATCACTTCTCCTTGTATGTTCTCTCATCCACAGGTCAATGATTACTGCTCCTTGTGTCATCCCTCATCCACAGGCCAGTGAACACTTCTACTTGCGTGTTACCACATCCACGTGTCAGTACTTATTGCTCTTTGTGTCTTCCTTCATCCACAACCAGTGATTACTGCTCCTTGTGTATACCCTTATCCACAGGTCAATGACTACTGCTCCTTGTGTGTTCCCTCATCCACAGGTCATTGATTACTGCTCTTTGTGTGTTCCCTCATCCATAAATCAGTAATTACTGCTCCTTATGTGGTCCCTCATCATTCACAGGTCAGTGATTACTGCTCCTTGTGTTTTTCTTCTTCCACAGGTCAGTGATTACCGCTCCTTGTGTGTTCCCTCATCCATAAGTCAGTGATTACTGCTCCTTGTTTTTTCCATCATCCACAGATCAGTGTTTACTGCTTCTTGCGTGTCCCCTCATTCACAAGTCAGTAATCACTGATCCTTGTGTGTTAACCTCATCTCACAGGTCAGTGATTACTGCTCCGTATGTGTTCCCACATCCACATGTCAGTAATTACTGATCCTTGTGTGTTCCCTCATCCACAGGTCATTGATTACTGCTCTGTGGGTGTTTCCTCATCCACAGGTCAGTGATCAGTTCTCCTTGTGCGTCTCCTCATCCACAGGTCAGTGATCATTACTCCTTGTGTGTTCCTCATCCACAGGTCAGTGAGTACTGCTCCTTGTGTGTTTCTTCATCCACAGGTTAGTGATCATTACTCCTTGTGTGTTTTCCTTCATGCACAGGTCATTCATTACTGCTCCTTGTGTGTTCCCTCATGCACAGTTCAGTAATCAATGTTCCTTGTGTGTTCCCTCATCAACAAGTCAGTGATCAGTTCTCCTTGTGCATTCCCTCATCCACAGGTCAGTAATCACTTCTCCTTGTGTGTTCCCTCATCCACAGGTCATTGATTACTGCTTTCTGTTTGTCCCCTCATCCAGAGATCAGTGATCATTACTCCTTGTGTGTTCAATCATCCAAAGTTCAATGATCAATTCTCCTTCTGGATTCTGTCATCCACAGGACAGTAATCACTGCTCCCAGTGTATTCCCTCATCCACAGGTCAGTTATTACTGCTCTTTGTGTGATCCCTCATCCACAGGTCAGTGATTACTGCTCCTTGTGTTTTTAATCATCTACAGGTCAGTGATTACTGCTCCTTGTGTGTTTCCTCATCCACAGGTCAGTGATTACTGCCCCTTTTGTGTTCCCTTATCTACAGGTCAGTCATTACTGCTCCTAGTGTATTTCCTCATCCAAAGGTCATTGACCACTTCTCCTTGTGAGTTCCCTCTTGTGTGTCTGATCATGCAGAAGTCAGCAATTACTGCTTCTTGTTTGTTCTCTCATCCAGAAGTCAGTGATCACTTTTCCTGGTGTTTTCCCTCATCCACAGGTCAGTGATCAGTTCTCCTTGTGTGTTCCCTCATCCACAGGTCAGTGATTACTGTTCTTTGTGTGTTCCCTCATCCACAGGTCAGTGATCACTTCTCCTTGCATGTTCTCTCATCCACAGGTCAATGATTACTGCTCCTTGTGTCATCCCTCATCCACAGGCCAGTGAACACTTCTACTTGTGTGTTACCACATCCACATGTCAGTACTTACTGCTCTTTGTGCCTTCCTTTATCCACAACCAGTGAATACTGCTCCATGCGTATTCCCTTATCCACTGGCCAATGACTACTTCTCCTTGTGTGTTCCCTCATCCACAGGTCATTGATTACTGCTCTTTCTGTGTTCCATCATCAACAAGTCAGTAATTACTGCTCCTTGTGTGGTCCCTCATCATCCACAGGTCAGTGATTACTGCTCCTTGTGTTTTTCTTCTTCCACAGGTCAGTGATTACTGCTCATTGTGTGTTCCCTCATCCATAGGTCAGTGATTACTGCTCCTTGTGTTTTACATCATCCACAGATCAGTGTTTACTGCTTCTTGCCTGTCCCCTCATTCACAAGTCAGTAATCACTGATCCTTGTGTGTTAACCTCATCTCACAGGTCAGTGATTACTGCTACTTATGTGTTCCCACATACACAAGTCAGTAATTACTGATCCTTGTGTGGTCCCTCATCCACGTGTCATTGATTACTGCTTCCTGTTTGTCCCCTCATCCAGAGGTCAGTGATCATTACTCCTTGTGTGTTCCCTCATCCACAGTTCAATGATCAATTCTCCTTCTGGATTCCCTCATCCACAGGACAGTAATCACTGCTCCCAGTGAGTTCCCTCATCCACAGGTCAGTTATTAATGCTCCTTGTGTGATACCTCATCCACAGGTCAGAAATAACGACTCCTTCTGTGTTCCCTCAACCACAGGTCAGTGATCACTTCTCCTTGTATTTTCCTTCATCCACAGATCAGTTATTGATGCTCCTAGTGTGTTCCCTCATCAAGAGGTCTGTTATCACTTCTCCCTGTGTGTTCCCTCATCCACAGGTTAGTGATTACTGCTGCTGTTGTGCTCCATCATCTACAGGTCAGTCATTACTACTCCTTGTGTGTTCCCTCATCCAGAGGTCAGTGTTTACTGCTCCTTGTGTTTTACATCATCGACAGAACAGTGTTTACTGCTTCTTGTGTGTCCGCTCATTCACAAGTCAGTAATCACTGATCCTTGTGTGTTAACCTCATCTCACAAGTCAGTGATTACTGCTCCTTATGTGTTCCCACATCCACAAGTCAGTAATTACTAATCCTTGTGTGTTCCCTAATCCACAGGTCATTGAAAACTGCTCTGTGGGTGTTTCCTCATCCACAGGTCAGTGATCAGTTCTCCTTGTGCGTCTCCTCATCCACAGGTCAGTGATCATTACTCCTTGTGTGTTCCTCATCCACAGGTCAGTGAGTACTGTTTCTTGTGTGTTTTTTCATCCACAGGTTAGTGATCATTACTCCTTGTGTGTTTTCCTTCATGCGCCGGTCGTTCATTACTGATCCTTATGTCTTTCTTTATGCACAGGTCAGTAATCAATGTTCCTTGTTTGTTCCCTCATCAACAAGTCAGTGATCAGTTCTCCTTGTGCGACCCCTCATCCACAGGTCAGTAATCACTTCTTCTTGGGTGTTCCCTCATCCACAGGTTAGTGATTACTGCTGCTTTTGTGTTCCATCATCTACAGGTCAGTCATTACTACTCCGTGTGTGTTCCCTCATCCAGAGGTCAGTGTTTACTGCTCCTTGTGTTTTACATCATCCACAGATCAGTGTTTACTGCTTCTTGCGTGTCCGCTCATTCACAAGTCAGTAATCACTGATCCTTGTGTGTTAACCTCATCTCACAAGTCAGTGATTACTGCTCCTTATGTGTTCCCACATCCACAAGTCAGTAATTACTAATCCTTGTGTGTTCCCTAATCCACAGGTCATTGAAAACTGCTCTGTGGGTGTTTCCTCATCCACAGGTCAGTGATCAGTTCTCCTTGTGCATCTCCTCATCCACAGGTCAGTGATCATTACTCCTTGTGTGTTCCTCATCCACAGGTCAGTGAGTACTGCTCCTTGTGTGTTTCTTCATCCACAGGTTAGTGATCATTACTCCTTGTGTGTTTTCCCTCATGCACAGGTCATTCATTACTGATCCTTATGTGTTCCCTTATGCACAGGTCAGTAATCAATGTTCCTTGTTTGTTCCCTCATCAACAAGTCAGTCATCAGTTCTCCTTGTGCGACCCCTCATCCACAGGTCAGTAATCACTTCTCCTTGTGTGTTCCCTCATCCACATGTCATTGATTACTGCTTCCTGTTTGTCCCCTCATCCAGAGGTCAGTGATCATTACTCCTTGTGTGTTCCCTAATCCACAGTTCAATGATCAATTCTCCTTCTGGATTCCCTCATCCACAGGACAGTAATCACTGCTCCCAGTGTGTTCCCTCATCCATAGGTCAGTTATTACTGCTCCTTGTGTGATCCCTCATCCACAGGTTAGTAATAACTGCTCCTTTTGTGTTCCCTCAACCACAGGTCAGTGATCACTTCTCCCTGTGTGTTCCCTCATCCACAGGTTAGAGATTAATGCTGCTTTTGTGTTCCATCATCTACAGGTCAGTCATTACTACTCCTTGTGTGTTCCCTCATCCAGAGGTCAGTGGTCACTTCTCCTTGGGTGTTCCCTCATCCACAGGTCAGTGATTACTGCTCCTTTTGTGTTCCCTCATCCACAGGTCAGTAATTACTGCTCCTTGTGTGTTCCCTCATCCAGAGGTCAGTGATCACTTCTCCTGTTTTTTCCCTTATCCACAGGTCAGTGATCTGTTCTCCTTGTGTGTTCCCTCATCCACACGTTAGTGATTACTGCTCCTTTTGGTTTTAATCATCTACAGGTCAGTGATTATTGCTCCTTGTGTGTTCCCTCATCCAGATGTCAGTGATCACTTCTCCTTGTGTGTTCCCTCATCCACAGGTCAGTGATTACTGCCCCTTTTGTGTTCCCTCATCTACAGGTCAGTCATTACTGCTCCTTGTGTGTCCCATCATCCAGAAGTCAGCAATTACTATTTCTTGTGTGTTCCCTCATCCAGAAGTCAGTGATGACTTTTTCCTGGTGTTTTCCCTCATCCACAGGTCAGTGATCAGTTCTCCTTGTGTGTTCCCTCATCCACAGGTCAGTGATTACTGTTCTTTGTGTGTTCCCTCATCCACAGGTCAGTGATCACTTCTCCTTGTATGTTCTCTCATCCACAGGTCAGTGAGTACTGCTCCTTGTGTGTTTCTTCATCCACAGGTTAGTGATCATTACTCCTTGTGTGTTTTCCTTCATCCACAGGTCATTCATTACTGCTCCTTGTGTGTTCCCTCATGCACAGGTCAGTAATCACTGTTCTTTGTGTGTTCCCTCATCAACAGGTCAGTGATCAGTTCTCCTTGTGCATTCCCTCATCCACAGGGCAGTAATTACTTCTCCCTGTGTGTTTCCTCATCCACAGGATAGTAATCACTGCTACTTGTGTGTTACCTAATCCGGAGGTCAGTGATCATTACTCCATGTATGCTCCCTCATCTACAGGTAAAAGATCACAGCTCCTTTTGTGTTCCCTCATCTCACAGCTTAGTGATCTCAGTTCCTTGGGTGTCCACTCATCCACAGGTTGGTGATCATTAGTCCTTGAGTGTTTTCTCATCCACAGGTCATTCATTACTGCTCCTAGGGTGTTATACGTCCACAAGTCAGTGATCACAGTTACTTTTATGTTCCTTCATCCCACAGGTCAGTGATTACTGCTCCTTAGTGTTACCTCATCTCATAGGTCAGTAATTACTGCTCCTTGTGTGGTCCCTCATCCAGAGGTAAGTGATCAGTTCTCCTTGTGTGTTCCCTAATCCACAGGTCAGTGATAACTACTCCTTGTGTTTTCTCTCATCCACAGGTCAGTGATTACTGCTCCTTGTGTGCTCCCTCATTCACAGGTCAGTGATCACAGCTCCTTGTGTGTTCCCTCATCCACAGGGCAGTGATTACTACTTCTTATGTGTTCCCTCATCCACAGGTCAGTGATCACTTCTCCTTGCATGTTCTCTCATCCACAGGTCAATGATTACTGCTCCTTGTGTTATCCCTCATCCACAGGCCAGTGATCACTTATACTTGTGTGTTACCACCAGTGGCGGCTGGTGACTTCAAATTAAATGAGGGCTGCAGGAGACAGTTGAATGGGTGGGGCCAATGGGAAATGGGAGTGGCCAACCAGAATGGGATGGAGCTATGCTCAAAACCACAACAACTGGAACTTTAATTAAATAGGCTGCCCTGGGTGCCAAACAGTCATTACGAGAGTCCAATCAAGACAAAATGAAGTGTAGAAGAAAAAAATATTTCAATGCATTGGCTACATGACAACTTACTTAATATCCAGATGGAAACAGGTTGTGAGGCTTGAAAAATAAATTACTTTTTAAATACATTACTGGAATGCCTGTCAAAATCAAGTATAAAAAACAAGCAGCACTCAACTCAAACCACTACTCCTTGCACTGCAGTTCCATTTATAATTTATATTCATCTTTATAAAATTACCAAGAAACATGCTGAAAGTGGCAATCTCTGTGATACCCCCACTTATCCAAAAAAGACCTGCTGCCTGATTCAACTATCTACTTGTTTCATGGGGAAGACATGATCAAAGTAAAAAATGAACAGCAAACAAGAAACAAGCTCAAGATAAATTGCTTAAAGGATTCCTGCACAAGTTATGGACCACACATGATAGACTGGCATTCTGTTTATTTTACGGGTAAGCCTGCAAAGATGACTGCAAATCTCCAACAAAAGATGACTGCAAGTCTCCAATAAAAGTAATGAGCTTCTGAAAATACTGTAATCCTGTCCTTTTATTACAAATACTGTCATATGCATTCAATAGCCAAGGCTTATAGGTTATCTAGTTATGTAAATATTCTCTGCATGACAACAACGAAAATGCTTTCAATGCTCTTAATTCTTTAACAGTATGCTTATTAAAGCTTACTTGCATCTTACAATCTCCGACAAGCTTACCTAATGCTCATTAAATCATTGCTAGTTAAGCAGAACAGGGCACTGTGACAGCATGCATTTCCTGAATAATAAGAAGCATAAATCAACAGTATAAAAATCTGACAGAAAACCAGAACATTCTGCAAAATCAAGGACAGATGAAAAGCCACGGTTGTACTTGTGGTCTACCTTGGATGGGGGAATACTCTGCACACTTGCACTGCATAACTGCTCCTTGCCTTCCTTGGACACATCCAGAGCCATTACAATGGGGATTGGGGTGCAAGTGCAACAAGTATGTCATAATTTGAAGTGTCTCTGGCTGACAGTGATGGCTCTGACACTCATACCTCTCAACTTCAGAGCAAGAAATCTGGACAAAGCCATACATAGAACTAGAAGTTGGACACAGGCCCAAAAATAAGGACAATTTTTAAATATTGCTCTTATTAACTTAAATAATGGAACAGTAGCAGATCTTGCATTAGTACAAATTTTCTGAAGGGTATAAAATCTGAAACTTAAATGTCTGCCATTATTTTCTAACTTCAATCTTTAATGACTTGCCACTAATTTGCCAGAAAAACCACAATTTTATGAAAAACAGACCAAAAATGTGATGCAAAAATATAAAGTTGCCACACAATACAGCTGGGAATCTATAAAAAAAAGGGACACCTTTTTAATACTAACACTGTTAACTTGAGCAGCTAACAAAATAAGAGCATCTACATGCATTTCTGAAATAAAAGTAATCTATAACTCTGATCATTACAGTTATATATAATTGTAAACCCTCCACATTTTCTTCCAAAATTGTCATTTTGAGGAGGGATTATTAGGGGAGAGTAAAATTTTGAGCCAAAACTGGGGACAATTGAGAGGTCTGGATAGTCCTAATTCTACAAAGCGATTTGCACGTACCTCTCAACCTCTTAATGCAGGAAATCTGGACAAGGCCAAATTTATTGGAGGAACATACAAACACTACTAAAAATTGCTCTTGTATAAACTTAAGACAGTTGATAGAATAACAGGTCTTGCATTAGCATGCATTTTTCTGAAGGTTATGATGTCTGAAACTCAATGTCTGTCATTTAGTGACTTCATTCCTAAATGATTTGCTAGAAAACTACAAATTTTATGAGGAACAAACCAAAAACAAGAAGTAAATATCTATTCATTCTGCAAAAATAGGGACAACTGAGAGGTATAGTTCAACCGGGGCTGCCTGAGTTTGCTACCCTTCCTCCCCTCACAAAATCATGGTCGAATGGAGCCTCCCCCCTGCAGCCATTCCAACGTCCCATTCCTTGGTTATTTTGCCCCATTTACCATAAACACTAATGTGCATACTGCTTTACTTCTGCCATGATTTAGATTTCATTTGAAAGTTTTATTTTGCATTTTACACACAAACCCTAATGGATCTGTTAAACAAAGCAATGCAGTCTCACAATGAAAATAGACTAGCATTAAAACTTTTCTGCCCTTGAAACTCACATGCATTGAAACAGCATTGAAACCCACATTCAAAGAAAATACATTTTGCCAGTGGCAAATAAAGATTAACTCTGGGCTGTTTTCAAAATCATAGGCCCCTTGAACATGAAACATACACATGCTCTTTGATACACCTTCCTGACTGTATTGCATTATATTCCTTGTACAATACAGTACAGTTGTTAGAGGGAATTTTAAATTTATTGTTTTGAACATTTTTCCAGTAAACAATGAAACAAAATGCATGCACCAATGACAAAAACAGTCCAATTCAGAATATTTCCATCATAAAATGTCTACCTTCTATAGTCCACCAGAGTCAGTAAATATGCACAATCTCTGAAGTAGTAAAATCCACATTAAAGAAATCTGTAACTAATAAAGAGGTTGCTGCTAGCAAACAACTTTATATGTCATTGTTTCATCTACAAATAAAGTGCCTGTTGCCCTTGAAGAATAAATTGCCTATGTTGCATGCATTAAAAAATGATAAGCTAGTAATACAGCAATAGGGAATGGATAGCAAACTGATAACAGCTTCATAATTACTAGGTATCTTTGCTAAAAAGGACTGTAGCATCCACCCCCTTTACAACATAACACAGTATCAGCAATGCATCTACCTACTGTGGGAGTAGAACCCACAGCCTTCTGCATCAAACACAAGTACATTACCTGTTGTGCTATTAACAATGCAAACAGACTTTGCATAAGCAGCACTAAACTTTTGTTCCCCTGCAGCTCTCAGCTCCTTGTAAAATCTACTTGACACTCAGCTGTATCTCTGAACTTTGCAGCACAAGATATCTGGAAAAAGCCAAAATTTATTGGGGGGGGACAAAAGTCCAAAAACCAGGGACACATTTTAAACATTGCTTGTATAATGTTGGAAAGTTGCTAGAATAAAATGCTGTGTTACCACCATACATTTCACTGCCACGTCTTGAACCCAGGGGACCCTGTGCAAAACAATCAGAGAAACATACCACTATGCCAAATCAGCTGAAACAGAGGAAGACAAACTTAAATGGCTACTATTTAGTGAATTCAGTTCTCACCATAGCTGTCAACCTCTTACCAAAAAACACCTGAAAATAGCCAATAATGTGGGAATACAGCTGCCAAACATATTCAATGAATTCAGTTCTCACCACAGCTCTCAACCTTAGCACAAAATACATGGACAAGGCCAATAATGGGGGAATACAGACTCAAAAATATGGGCAAATTTCAAATATCCATGTTATAAACTTAGAAAATTGCTAGAATAAAAGGTTTTGTTTTACCATGTACTTTCTGAAGAATATGACGTCTGAAATTCAAATGCCTGTTTATTTGTTAACCAGGAAGCTAGTCTGACTTGGAACAAAACAAAGCCAAATTTCAGCAGAGCAGGGAGAAACACATCTTTGTAAGGGATGGGAGGACATGCAGACTCCACACAGACGGCACCCCAGCTAAGAATCAAGCCACAGAACCTGTAACTGTTAGGCAACAATGCTACCAGTGCACCACTTCACTACATTCCTTTGCAATGAAATATGAAGATACAGAAACCACAGATTTTATGACAAACAGAACAAATATGAGGCAAAAATCTGCAATTGTTTTACAAATAGTGGTGGGTAGGGAATTCAGGTCCTTGCCACCTGCATCCAACATATAGGATTCAAGCCTGAGTATTTCTACCCACCGCTATATGTTAACAAGGGTATTTCACACACAAACTTCTCCCTCGCTCTGTCTCTCTCTCTCTATATATATATATATATATATACATACACCTCAAAAATGTAAACTATTGAATGGTGAGTGATTGTGCTTAACTCATCTGTCACTAGCTGATCATTAAACAAAATTATATATACCATCGCTAAGATAACACTATCTGTACACACACCATGTATAGAAAAAAAACTGGTACATGTAACAAGCTGATCTTCTATCAGCTGTATTGTCTTTTTTTCTGGTCAACAAGGTAAAAGCTTGATGACTTCTCAATCACACACATACATAAACAGATTTCAAAGGGAAGTGGGATTTCTTTTTTTGTGTTTGCTTTTGTTTATATCAAGAAAGTTCATAAATATTCAAAATGTGCAAGTCGGTTGCTTTATATTCCCTTCTGATAAAGTTGAGTTTCCATAGTCAGAAAAAAAGTTACACAACATCATTTTAACGATAAGTCACTCGTGTTAAGTTTCCAACTTGGAATCATTATCTCAGTTTTTACTGTTGTAGGTTTTGTACAACATTACATTACTAAACCAACACATATCGTATTCTCTGCAGAAAAAAAGCAGTTTATCAACTTTAGTACAGCTTGCCATTTGTTTGTTCATTACTTTATTTGATCAGCTGTGCTGCATCCTTTTATTTCAACACTGCTTGGCTTTATTCTGTTGAGTACTGCAGCTGATTCAGCAGATTATTTATTTTTCATTTTGTTACACTTATTTATAACTTTCCTGGCAGCAAAGGCATGAAGGAACATCAGCAGGTAGCCAAAATAGTTTAGGTTGAATGAACACCTAGACAAGTTTCCACAGTGTAGACTCAATTCACTGAAACAAGCTGTTATTTAATTAAAAATAAACCAGCACAGACAATGAAATATTGATTCAGTATACAAAAGCTGCAAAAAAAAAAAAAAATGCACATTTTTTCATACCAAACTTCACAGTAGCATTAGGGTTATGCATAACATAGGCTTCTGCTAATCATGGTATTGTTAAATTATATCAGAATGTTATGCTTTCCCTAAAAGACTGGTATATAACTTTTCAAGCAAAATAAGAATTGCATTATTGCTGAGTTCTCTTAAACATTAAATATATACTATCATATCATGCATTAAAAAAGGACAACAGTTTCAATGTCTGTGACACCTGTTTTTTTTTGGTTTTAAGGAAGCAAGTAAACAACATTGGTGAAAACCACCTTACTTACTGAATCTGTTTCTAGATAACCTAAATATTACTGCATATATATTTATTTGTCATTTATCACCAGATGAGTAGAATGATTCAATGTGGACCCTTTTTTGTAACAAGCCAGGACAGAGGTTTAAACAGAGTAAAAAGGCCAAAACAAAATAAAACATAAAAGTACTTGTAAGGAAACAAATGGTACAGATTGTTGAAGAATGCAGTGCCTGTATGCCACTTCTAAGGTACTATCTTCTAGACAAATCAGGATAATCCTTATTTTCAAATTGTCACTTCCAAGGTGATAGGTTCCAAGTACAGATTAACAATGTTAATCTTTACATTGTCCTGCTCTATTATGGGCATTCAGTAAACTTGTGAATAATAGAATAATACATACAGATCAGATATCCTTCAAAGCATTTCTATACTCAGGCCTCAGCACAATGTTGTAGTTGTACACAAACTTCAAAACACAAATGCACAGCACTTCAGAATACTACACGTTTCTTCAGACTTGATTTCCTTTCTAAACAATAATTGAATCTGGAAGAACACATAAAAATACTTACATCTGCACCCGTCCTTCACTCTGTACTTTCTTCTTCTTTCTTCTGCTCTTCCGCACGCTGTCCAAACGATAATAAATCCACCCAAAAAAAACGATTCCAAATAGAAATGAAAAAAAAAAAAAAAATACAATGATGATCACAATTACCAAAAAAGAAAGCTCGATTCCTAGTCCTAAACTAAACTGAACTGACTGATTCTCACTCTCTTCCCAGCACATAAATCCCAGGAAGAGAGCGACAATGAATCAGCAGCATTTAGGCTTTAGCCCAGCAGGCACGTCATGACTGACGTGCCTGCGGACATCGCAGTCCGAGCCCCTTCCAAGTCTATGCGGCTTGGAACCGCTGCCGCATAGACTTCTGGGCATCACAATGATGCCTTATGTGCTCCTCCGGGCTGCAAAGAAAAAAAAAAAAAAAAAAAAAAAAAGCTGTTTACAACCGCGCGGGTAAGGTGCGCAATGTGCATGTGCATACTTTCGAGTCGCGGACACGAAATTTAAAGTACAGAAAAAAAAGATTTTTTTTTTCTTTTTACATTAAATTAAAACATATAAACAAGACCAAAAACAACTGAGGGGGCTGCAGTCCGGCAGCCCGATGCCACGAGCCGCCCCTGGTTACCACATCTACATGTCAGTACTTACTGATCTTTGTGCCTTCCTTTATCCACAACCAGTGATTACTGCTCCTTGCGTATTCCCTTATCCACAGGTCAATGACTACTGCTCTTTGTATGTTCCCTCATCCACAGGTAATTGATTACTACTCTTTGTGTGTTCCCTAATCAACACGTCAGTAATTACTGCTCCTTGTGTGGTCCCTCATCATCCACAGGTCAGTGATTACTGCTCCTTGTGTTTTTCTTTTTCCACAGGTCAGTTATTACTGCTCCTTGTGTGATCCCTCATCCACAGGTCAGAAATAACGACTCCTTCTGTGTTCCCTCAACCACAGGTCAGCGATCACTTCTCTTTGTGTGTTCCCTCATCCACAGGTCAGTGATCACTTTTCCTTGTATTTTCCTTCATCCACAGATCAGTTATTGCTGCTCCTAGTGTGTTCGCTCATCCAGAAGTCAGTGGTCACTTCTCCTTGGGTGTTCCCTCATCCACAGGTTAGTGATTACTGCAGCTTTTGTGTTCCATCATCTACAAGTCAGTCATTACTACTCCTTGTGTGGTCCCTCATCCAGAGGTCAGTGGTGACTTCTCCTTGGGTGTTCCCTCATCCACAGGTCAGTGATTACTGCTCCTTGTGTGGTCCCTCATCCATAGGTCAGTGATTACTGCTCCTTGTGTTTTACATCATCCACAGATCAGTGTTTACTGCTTCTTGCCTGTCCCCTCATTCACAAGTCAGTAATCACTGATCCTTGTGTGTTAACCTCATCTCACAAGTCAGTGATTACAGCTACTTATGTGTTCCCACATACACAAGTCAGTAATTACTGATCCTTGTGTGGTCCCTCATCCACGTGTCATTGATTACTGCTCTGTGGGTGTTTCCTCATCCACCGGTCAGTGATCAGTTCTCCTTGTGCGTCTCCTCATTCACAGGTCAGTGATCATTACTCCTTGTGTGTTCCTCATCCACAGGTCAGTGAGTACTGCCCCTTGTGTGTTTCTTTATCCACAGGTTAGTGATCATTACTCCTTGTGTGTTTTCCTTCATGCACAGGTCATTCATTACTGATTCTTATGTGTTCCCTCATGCACAGGTCAGTAATCAATGTTCCTTGTGCGTTCCCTCATCAACAAGTCAGTGATCAGTTCTCCTTGTGCGATCCCTCATCCACAAGTCAGTAATCACTTCTCCTTGTGTGTTCCCTCATCCACATTTCAATGATCAATTCTCCTTGTGGATTCCCTCATCCACAGGACAGTAATCACTGCTCCCTGTGTGTTCCCTCATCCACAGGTCAGTTATTACTGCTCCTTGTGTGATCCCTCATCCACAGGTCAAAATCACTGCTCCTTCTGTGTTCCCTCAACCACAGGTCAGTGATCACTTCTCCTTGTGTGTTCCCTCATCCACAGGTCAGTGATCACTTCTCCTTGTGTTTTCCTTCATCCACAGATCAGTTATTGCTGCTCCTGGTGTGTTCCCTCATCAAGAGGTCAGCGATCACTTCTCCCTGTGTGTTCCCTCTTCCAAAGGTTAGTGATTACTGCTGCTTTTGTGTTCCATCATCTACAGGTCAGTCATTACTACTCCTTGTGTGTTCCCTCATCCAGAGGTCAGTGGTCACTTCTCCTTGGGTTTTCCCTCATCCACAGGTCAGTGATTACTGCTTCTTGTGTGCTCCCTCATCCATAGGTCAGTGTTTAATGCTCCTTGTGTTTTACATCATCCACAGATCAGTGTTTACTGCTTCTTGCATGTCCGCTCATTCACAAGTCAGTAATCATTGATCCTTGTGTGTTAACCTCATCTCACAAGTCAGTGATTACGGCTCCTTATGTGTTCCCACATCCACAAGTCAGTAATTACTAATCCTTGTGTGTTCCCTCATCCACAGGTCATTGATTACTGCTCTCTGGGTGTTTCCTCATCCACAGGTCAGTGATCACTTATCCTTGTGTTTTCCTTCATCCACAGATCAGTTATTGCTGCTCCTAGTGTGTTTCCTCATCAAGAGGTCAGCGATCACTTCTCCCTGTGTGTTCCCTCATGCACAGCTTAGAGATTACTGCTGCTTTTGTGTTCCATCATCTACAGGTCAGTCATTACTACTCCTTGTGTGTTCCCTCATCCAGAGGCCAGTGGTCACTTTTCCTTGGGTGTTCCCTCATCCACAGGTCAGTGATTACTGCTCTCTTTGTGTTCCCTCATCCACAGGTCAGTAATTACTGCTCCTTGTGTGTTACCTCATCCAGTGGTCAGTGATCACTTTTCCTGTATTTTTCTCTTATCCACAGGTCAGTGATCTGTTCTCCTTGTGTGTTCCTTCATCCATGGGTCAGTGATTACTGCTCCTTGTGTTTTTAATCATCTACAGATCAGTGATTACTGCTCCTAGTGTGTTCCCTCATCCAGATGTCAGTGATCACTTCTCCTTGTGTGTTCCTTCATCCAAAGTTCAGTGATTACTGCCCATTTTGTGTTCCCTCATCTACAGGTCAGTCATTACTGCTCCTTGTGTATTTCCTTATCCAGAGGTCAGTGACCACTTCTCCTTGTGCGTTCCCTCATCCACAGGTCAGTGATTACTGCTCCTTGTGTGTTCCTTCATCCAGAAGTCAGTGATGAATTTTTCCTGGTGTTTTCCCTCATCCACAGGTCAGTGAGCAGTTCTCCTTGTGTGTTCCCTCATCCACAGGTCAGTGATTACTGTTCTTTGTGTGTTCCCTCATCCAGATGTCAGTGATCACTTCTCCTTGTGTGTTCCCTCATCCACAGGTCAGTGATTACTGCCCCTTTTGTGTTCCCTCATCTACAGGTAAGTGATTACTGCTCCTTGTGTGTCACATCATCCAGAAGTCAGCAATTACTACTTCTTGTGTGTTCCCTCATCCAGAAGTCAGTGATGACTTTTCCTGGTGTTTTCCTTCATCCACAGGTCAGTGATCAGTTCTCCTTGTGTGTTTCCTCATCCACAGGTCAGTGATTACTGCTCTTTGGTGTTCCCTCATCCACAGGTCAGCAATCATTACTCCTTGTATGTTCTCTCATCCGCAGGTCAGTGAGTACTGCTCCTTGTGTGTTTCTTCATCCACAGGTTAGTGATCATTACTCCTTGTGTGTTTTCCTTCATGCACAGGTCATTCATTACTGATTCTTATGTGTTCCCTCATGCACAGGTCAGTAATCAATGTTCCTTGTGCGTTCCCTCATCAACAAGTCAGTGATCAGTTCTCCTTGTGCGATCCCTCATCCACAGGTCAGTAATCACTTCTCCTTGTGTGTTCCCTCATCCACAGGTCATTGATTACTGCTTCCTGTTTGTCCCCTCATCCAGAGGTCAGTGATCATTACTCCTTGTGTGTTCCCTCATCCACAGTTCAATGATCAATTCTCCTTGTGGATTCCCTCATCCACAGGACAGTAATCACTGCTCCCTGTGTGTTCCCTCATCCACAGGTCAGTTATTACTGCTCCTTGTGTGATCCCTCATCCACAGGTCAGTAATAACTGCTCCTTCTGTGTTCCCTCAACCACAGGTCAGTGATCACTTCTCCTTGTGTGTTCCCTCATCCACAGGTCAGTGATCACTTCTCCTTGTGTTTTCCTTCATCCACAGATCAGTTATTGCTGCTCCTAGTGTGTTCCCTCATCAAGAGGTCAGCGATCACTTCTCCATGTGTGTTCCCTCATCCACAGGTTAGAGATTACTGCTGCTTTTGTGTTCCATCATCTACAGGTCAGTCATTACTACTCCTTGTGTGTTCCCTCATCCAGAGGTCAGTGGTCACTTCTCCTTGGGTTTTCCCTCATCCACAGGTCAGTGATTACTGCTCCTTGTGTGTTCCCTCATCCATAGGTCAGTGATTACTGCTCCTTGTGTTTTACGTCATCCACAGATCAGTGTTTACTGCTTCTTGCATGTCCGCTCATTCATAAGTCAGTAATCACTGATCCTTGTGTGTTAACCTCATCTCACAAGTCAGTGATTACGGATCCTTATATGTTCCCACATCCACAAGTCAGTAATTACTCATCCTTGTGCGTTCCCTCATCCACAGGTCATTGATTAGTGCTCTGTGGGTGTTTCCTCATCCACAGGTCAGTGATCAGTTCTCCTTGTGTGTCTCCTCATCCACAGGTCAGTGATCATTACTCCTTGTGTGTTCCCTTATCCACAGTTCAATGATCAATTCTCCTTCTAGATTCCCTCATCCACAGGACTGTAATCACTTCTCCCTGTGTGTTCCCTCATCCACAGGTCAGTTGTCACTGCTCCTTTTGTGATCCCTCATTCACAGGTTAGTAATAACTGCTCCTTCTGTGTTCCCTCAACCACAGGTCAATGATCACTTCTCCTTGTGTGTTCCCTAATCCACAGGTCAGTGATCACTTATCCTTGTGTTTTCCTTCATCCACAGATCAGTTATTGCTGCTTCTAGTGTGTTCCCTCATCAAGAGGTCAGCGATCACTTCTCCATGTGTGTTCCCTCATCCACAGGTTAGAGATTACTGCTGCTTTTGTGTTCCATCATCTACAGGTCAGTCATTACTACTCCTTGTGTGTTCCCTCATCCAGAGGTCAGTGGTCACTTTTCCTTGGGTGTTCCCTCATCCACAGGTCAGTGATTACTGCTCTTTTTGTGTTCCCTCATTCACAGGTCAATAATTACTGCTCCTTGTGTGTTCCCTCATCCAGAGGTCAGTGATCACTTTTCCTGTTTTTTTCCCTTATCCACAGGTCAGTGATCTGTTCTCCTTGTGTGTTCCCTCATCCACAGGTCAGGGATTACTGCTCCGTGTGTTTTTAATCATCTACAGGTCAGTGATTACTGCTCCTAGTTTGTTCCCTCATCCAGATGTCAGTGATCACTTCTACTTTTGTGTTCCTTCATCCACAGGTCAGTGATTACTGCCCCTTTTGTGTTCCCTCATCTACAGGTCAGTCATTACTGCTCCTTGTGTATTTCCTCATCCAGAGGTCAGTGACCACTTATCCTTGTGCATTCCCTCATCCACAGGTCAGTGATTACTGCTCCTTGTGTGTCCCATCATCCAGAAGTCAGGAATTACTGCTTCTTGTGTGTTCCCTCATCCAGAAGTCAGTGATGACTTTTTCCTGGTGTTTTCCCTCATCCACAGGTCAGTGATCAGTTCTCCTTGTGTGTTCCCTCATCCACAGGTCAGTGATCACTTCTCCTTGTATGTTCTCTCATCCACAGGTCAGTGAGTACTGCTCCTTGTGTGTTTCTTCATCCACAGGTTAGTGATCATTACTCCTTGTGTGTTTTCCTTCATCCACAGGTCATTCATTACTGCTCCTTGTGTGTTCCCTCATGCACAGGTCAGCATTCACTGTTCTTTGTGTGTTCCCTCATCAACAGGTCAGTGATCAGTTCTCCTTGTGCATTCCCTCATCCACAGGGCAGTAATTACTTCTCCCTGTGTGTTTCCTCATCCACAGGTCAGTAATCACTGCTACTTGTGTGTTACCTCATCTGGAGGTCAGTGATCATTACTCCATGTATGCTCCCTCATCTACAAGTAAGAGATCACAGCTCCTTTTGTGTTCCCTCATCTCACAGCTTAGTGATCTCAGCTCCTTGGATGTTCACTCGTCCAAAGGTTGATGATCATTAGTCCTTGAGTGTTTCCTCATCCACAGGTCATTCATTACTGCTCCTTGGGTGATGTCCTTCAAGGATGCATCTGCAGTCCTTACAAATGGGTTGTCCTGTCGTCAGGCAGCCCTTCGGTCGGCCGGATTCCAAAGTCTGGGTCTGGCCTCGGCTGGTGTCGCACTTCACCCGACGTCATAGCTGCAGTTATTCAGGTATAAAGGCATCAGCCGACGCCATCTTCCTCAGTCTTTCTTGCCGCGTGGCGCCCGAAGCAGAAGCTGTTCGCAAGTGCCGGTCGGTCAGAACCAGAGATTACTACTACCGAATATTTCTACTACTACCGAAGACTTCTAAAAAGCTAAGTACCCCGTTGGGGACTTTTTCTTGCCTCAGCCGATGTCAGAAAAAGTGAATAACTGTTTAAATTGTGGGAAACAAATACCTCATAAAGATTTCCACTCTTACTGCTTACCTTGCTTAGGCCCAGACCACGACGTAGCAGCTTGTCTAGCCTGTGCTTCTTTCAACCGACGAACGCTTAGACGTCGGTCTGAATTTGCTGAAGAGATTTTCGGCTCCGCTTTTGCTTACATTATGCCGTCGGATACTCCGACTACGCAAATTTCTAAAAAACGCAAAAAGGACCGACACTCGCGGTCCGCGGTTTCGGCCGAAACCGCGGTTAAGCCAACCGCGAGTGTCTTGGTTTCGGCTGAAACCGAGTCCACGGTTCTTCCTTCGGCCGAAAGCTTGCCACTTACCAAGCCTCATCCAGCTTGGCTGAATCTGCTACTGAAATCCCACCTGCTCCTGCAGGTTCACAGGATTTATCAGATACTATCCCTTTGGATATTTCTACCCCTGCACGTGGAGCTGCTAGGCCTCCTGCATCCATGTCGATTAAGGCCTTTGCCAGGGCTAAAGCAGCAAAGACTACCAAAACTGTGCCTGCTAAGACCCCCTCTCACAGGCCCAGTTCTAGTTCACAAATGCTTAGTCTAGCAGAGGATCTCATTTCCTTGATCCGGGGATCCCAAACACATCCAGACAGGGCCTCTCACCCACCTCCAGAGAAGAGGACTAGAGTAGAGCCCCCTGAGCCAGTTTCTTCAGATGGCTCCTCTGATGAATCAGATAATTCAGACCCTCCAGAGGCCCCTTTTTTTCCTTATGAGGACTCTGATGCAGAAGAGTCCATTCCTTCTGCCTCTCCGCATGAATAATTTTCTTTTGGGGAAACCTTGCATGCTATGAGGGAACAATTTCAATGGCAGGGCCAGGATTTTTCAGACTCTAGGAAAAGGCTTAGAACCTTTTTGCATTTGCCACAGCATAGGCCTTTAGCCATTCCTCCAGTACTTACTGTTGTGGATGATGCTTTTAATGATGCTTGTACTGCTCCTGATTCTCTTCCTCCGGCCCCTGCTAAGCCCGATAGGTACTACAGGGTTCCGGACACACATTATCATTCATATAAGGCCCCTTTTGCAGATCCCGAAACTATCTCCCAGGGACCCAAGGCTGTAGCAGCTACCTCTACCAAAAAACCCCAGAGGTCTGAAAGGGAATCTAGGGCCTTAGAGAGATGGGGTAAAAAAGTTTACAGTTCTGCTACTCTTTCAGCTAGGACCTTGAACTGTCAATTCCACATGATCCAGTATCAAGAATTTATGTTAGACCGGTTAACTAAAAAGCTGTCCTTGGATGAACCATTAGACAAAAAATCTGTTCAAGAAATGGTACATAACATTCAGCAGGTCAGTAACCATTCCTTAAAATGCGGCTATGATGCACTGGAGGCTTCCTTTAGATCAGCCATGACTGGCACAGTGATCAGAAGACATGCATGGTTAAAAGAGCAGGCCTTACCAGATCATGTTAAATCAAAGCTACTGGATGCTCCCATGGACAAGATCAATTTGTTTGGCTCTCCTGCACAACAGGTGCTGAAGAAGATGGAAGAGAAGGCAAAATCTGTCCAGACAGTCAAAGATTTCTTACAGGTCCAACCTCCAAGGTTTAGCAGGAATTGGCCCTCCAAGAATTGGTCCTTTCCAGACACCTCCAAAGCTCAGAGAGGCAGGAATAGGCGCTCAAGAGGCAGGAGTCAATCCAGAGGTGCCTACAGGGGACGTCAGTGGCAGGCTAACAACCAGCGAGGTACAGCCACAGATACAGCCACCACCACGACTACAGGACAATCACAGTGACTTGGCTCTAGCACCGCCTACCAGGGAACAACTAGAAGCACCCTTAGGTGGAAAGCTAGCCTTATTTTCAGTAAACTTGCATTACATCATGGGAGACAAGTGGATTTTGCAGACAATAGACCAAGGTTACAGGTTTCACTTCCATACTCTACCAAGGAAGAGAGGAATGCCAACCCTACCTCCAAATCAAAAGGAAGAAGCTCTAAAGCAAATAACTCACTTACTAAGGATGAGAGCTGTAGAAAAGGTACCATCTATGGAGCAAGGACAAGGATTTTACTCCAGGCTCTTCCTGGTACCAAGAAAAGAAAACCAATGGAGACCTATTCTCGACCTGTCTGCTTTAAACACATACCTCATTGTCCCAAAATTCAAAATGCTGACCCTACAGCAGCTTCTTCCCATGTTGGGCAAGGAGTCTTGGCTGGTAACTCTAGATCTCAAGGAGGCATACCTGCACGTCCCCATACGACCAAATTGCAGAAGATACCTCAGATTTCTTGCAGGATCAGAGCATTATCAATTCTCAGCATTGCCCTTTGGCTTATCTACTGCGCCTAGAGTGTTCACGAAATGCCTGGCATCAGTAATTGCTCATTGCAGGCTTCAGGGAATTCAAATCTACCCTTACCTGGACGACTGCCTGTTACAAGCGGACAACAAAACAAACTAGCAGAAGACTTAAAAAGGGTCACTTATCTACTGCAAGCCCTGGGATACACAGTCAATATAAAAAAGTCAAGGCTGATACCATCCCAAAGGATAACCTTTTTGGGTGCAGAGCTGGACACATCACAACAAATGGCATTTCTAACAGTAGAAAAACAGGAGCAACTCCCTCTCTACTTCTTGGCATTAACAAAACAGAACCAGCTAACAGCAAGAAAAGTCCTGCAAGCCTTGGGTTTCATGGCATCCTGCATAATTTTGGTTCCACATGCCAGACTGCATATGAGAAAGTTACAGTGGTACCTAAGGAATTTATGGTCTCAGCACAAGCACAGCCTAGAAACCCAAATTCCAATAATCCCGTGCCTGAAGCAAGAATTCAAATGGTGGGCTCAGGCCTGTCAATCAAACAAAGGACTGCCCTTCCACAACACTCAACCAAGCCAGACCATCACAACGGACGCCTCAGACCTCGGTTGGGGGGCGCACATGCTGGACAAGTGCATACAAGGCTTATGGACTCAAGACCAGCTGCACCTACACATAAATCAAAAGGAAATGCTGGCAGTAAAACTGGCAATTCAGACATTCAGACCATTTCTTCGACAAGGTCAACTGTTGATAAGGACGGACAACACCACAGTTATGTGGTACATCAACAAACAGGGAGGCACACATTCGTACCCTCTATGCCGGATGGCAATGGAACTCTGGAATGTGGCCCTGAGCCTCAACATTCAGTTACAAGCAACTTTTGTGCCAGGAAAAGAAAACATACTAGCAGACATACTAAGCAGAACTACCACGGATGCCCACGAATGGATGCTGCATCCGGACATATTCAAAACCATTACAAGAAAATGGGGACTACCAGAAATAGACTTATTTGCATCCCCACGCAATCACCAACTGAAGAAATTCTGCACAAGGACATACCACCCACTTGCTTGGAAAGTGGACTCCCTATCTTTCAGTTGGAAAAACCTGACAGCATATGCATTCCCACCACTTCCTTTGATGCACAAGGTGCTATTGAAGATCAAAGAAGACCGTCCAAGGATCATCCTGATAGCTCCAGACTGGCCAAGGCAACATTGGTACCCATTACTGAGGAGCATGTCTCGGGAACAAATATGGCCTCTACCACTGGTTCCCTTACTGTTAACACAGAACAACTACAACACCCTGCATCCAAACCTGAAAACACTGCAGCTGACTGCCTGGAACATTGCATAAGACCAAATAACCCAAGTTTATCCCAAAGGGTTAAAGACATTATCTTGGAGGCTCGCAGACCCTCAACAAGAAAAAATTATTCAGCAAAATGGAAAAAATATCACATTTGGAGTACTGCAAAAGGAGAAAATGTGTCACTGGTAAACATAGCCAACATCCTGGAATACTTGGCAGAGCTCTTCCACAACGGCCTGTCCTATTCTTCCATTAAGATTCATGCATCAGCTATTTCAGCAGAATACAACTTGGATCCTCCAGTCTTCTCACATCCTCTGCTCAGGCAGTTTCTGAGAGGAATTAAAAATGTAAAACCACCTAGGAAGCCACCATTGCCAGCATGGGACTTTAACTTTGTGCTAGAAAAGTTGACACTCCCTTTCGAATCAGCAGCAACAGCAGAATTACAATACTTATCATGGAAAACTGCTTTCCTGCTTGCAATCACTTCAGCAAGAAGGGTATCTGAGCTACAGGCATTAATGGCAGTTCAGCCCTTCCTGATCTTCCATCAAGATAGAGTGTCCATGAGAACAAATCCTACTTTTATGCCAAAGGTGGTCTCCAGGGTATCTTTAAACCAAGCTATCCACCTACCTACATTCTTCCCCAACCCACAGAACAGGGGAGAAAGACTGTTGCATACCTTGGATGTACATAGACAATTACGTTACTACCTGGACAGGACCAAGGGCAATAGAAAAACTGACCAGCTACTGGTAGCATATGCAACAGGAATGGAAGGAAAAGCAATTTCAAAACAGACAATCTCTAAGTGGATAGGAAATTGCATTAGATTTTGTTACGCCTACCATGGGAAGAAAACTCCAGAAAACATCAGGCCTCACTCTACAAGGGCTACAGCCACTACCACAGCTTTTCTATGAGGAGTGGCTACCAAAGACATTTTAGAGGCTTCTACTTGGAGCTCCGTGCATACATTTGCCAAGCATTATAATTTACCTTTATACTCCAGATCCCGAGCAGGTTTTGCCACTGCTGTTTTGCAAGGGATCTTAACTACACCATAATCTTATTTCTCCTCCTCCCCCAGTTTGGCTATGGTATTCTACCCATTTGTAAGGACTGCAGATGCATCCTTGAAGGACATAGTACAGTTTTGTACCTACCATAAATGTAGATGTCCGATAGGCATGCATCTGCAGTCAGGATTACCACCCTCCTTCCCCTCTGTGGTACTCCTAGGGTATTTGCCCATCTTGTAGCTAGCTGGGGGAATCTATTATGGTGTATTTGTTTGTATATATATGTACATACATGCTTATTTTTTGTTTGCTCTCTACTATTTGGAACCATTTGCATTTATCCAAATTTAGCCTTCCTAGAGGGCACCTGGCATCTGGGGCAAGAAACACTGAGGAAGATGGCGTCGGCTGATGCCTTTATACCCGAATAACTGCAGCTATGACGTCGGGTGAAGTGCGACACCAGCCGAGGCCAGACCCAGACTTTGGAATCCGGCCGACCGAAGGGCTGCCTGACGACAGGACAACCCATTTGTAAGGACTGCAGATGCATGCCTATCAGACATCTACATTTATGGTAGGTACAAAACTGTACTTTATACATCCACAAGTCAGTGATCACAGTTCCTTTTATGTTCCCTCATCCCACAGGTCAGTGATTACTGCTCCTTAGTGTTACCTCATCCAACAGGTCAGTAATTACTGCTCCTTGTGTGTTCCCTCTTCCAGAGGTAAGTGATCAGTTCTCCTTGTGTGTTCCCTAATCCACAGGTCAGTGATTACTGCTCCTTGTGTGTTCTCTCATCCACAGGTCAGTGATTACTGCTCCTTGTGTGTTCCCTCATCCACAGGTCAGTGATTACTGCTCCTTGTGTGTTCCCTCATCCACAGGGCAGTGATTGCTACTTCTTGTGTGTCCCCTCATCCACGGGTCAGTAATCACTGCTCCCTGTGTGTTCCCTCATCCACAGGTCAGTTATTACTGCTCCTTGTGTGATCCCTCATCCACAGGGCAGTGATTACTGCTTCTTGTGTGTCCCCTCATCCACAGGTCAGTAATCACTACTCCTTGTATGTTCCCTCATCCACAGGTCAGTAATCACTGCTCCTTGTGTATTCCCTCATCCACAGGTCAGTAATCACTGCTCCTTGTGTGTTCCCTCATCTACAGGTCAGTGATTACTGCTCCTTTTGTGATCCTCATCCATAGGTCAGTAATTACTGCTCCTTGTGTGTTCCCTCATCCACAGGTCAGTGATTACTGCTCCTTGTGTGTTTCTTCATCCACAGGTCAGTGATTACTACTCCTTGTGTGTTCCCTCATCCATAGGTCAGTGATTACTGCTCCTTGTGTGTTACTTCATCCACAGGTCAGTGCTTACTGCTTCTTGTGTGTCCCCTCATCCACAGGTCAGGAATCACTGCTCCTTGTGTGTTAACCCCATCTCACAGGTCAGTGATTACTGCTCCTTGTGTGTTCCCACATCCGCAGGTCAGTGATTACTATTCCTTGTGTGTCCCTCATCTCACAGGTCAGTGATTACTGCTCCTTGTGTGTTCCCACATCTACAGGTCAGTGATTACTGCTCCTTGGGTGTTTCCTCATCCACAGGTCAGTGATCATTATTCCTTGTGTGTCCCCTCATCCATAGGTCAGTGATCATTACTCCTTGTGTGTTCCCTCATCCACAAGACAGTAATCACTGCTCCTTGTGTGTTCCTTCATCCACAGGTCAGTGATCACTTCTTATTGTGTGTTCCCTCATCCACAGGTCAGTGATTACTGCTCCTTGTGTGTTCCCTCATCCACAGGTCAGTGATTACTTCTCCTTGTATGTTCCCTCATCCACAGGTCAGTGATTACTGCTCCTTGTGTGTTCCCTCATCCACAGGTCAGTGATTACTGCTCCTTGTGTGTTCCCTCATCCAGAGGTCAGTGATTACTGCTCCTTGTGTGGTCCCTCATTCAAAGGTCAGTGATCACTTCTCCTTGTGTGTTCCCTCATCCACAGGTCAGTGATTACTGCTCCTTGTGTGTTCCCTCATCCACAGGTCAGTAATCACTGCTCCTTGTGTGTTCCCTCATCCACAGGTCATTGATCAGTTCTCCTTGTGTGTTCCATCATCCAGAAGTCTGTGATTACTGCTCCTTGTGTGTATCTCATCCCACAGGTCAGTAATTACTGCTCCTTGTGTTTTCCTACATCCACAAGTCAGAGATTACTGCTCCTTGTGTGTTCCCTCATCCACAGGTCAGTGATTACTGCTCCTTGTGTGTTCCCTCATCCGCAGGTCAGTGATTACTGCTCCTTGTGTGTTCCCTCATCCACAGGTCAGTAATCACTGCTCCTTGTGTGTTCCATCATCCCACAGGTCAGTGATCAGTTCTCCTTGTGTATTCCCTCATCCACAGGTCAGTGATTACTGCTCCTCGTGAGTTTCCTCATCCACAGTTTAGTAATTACTGCTCCTTGAGTGTTCCCTCATCCACAGGTCAGTGATTACTGCTCCTTGTGTGTTCCCTCATCCACAGGTCAGTAATCACTGCTCCTTGTGTGTTCCCTCATCCACAGGTCAGTGATCACTGCTCCTTGTGTGTTCCCTCATCCACAGGTCAGTGATCACTTCTCCTTGTGTGTTCCCTCATCCACAGGTCAGTGATTACTGCTCCTTGTGTGTTCCCTCATCCACAGGTCAGTGATCATTACTCCTTGTGTGTTCCCTCATCCACAGGTCAGTGATCAGTTCTCCTTGTGTTTTCCCTCATCCACAGGTTAGTGATCACAGCTCCTTGTGTGTTCCCTCATCCACAGGTCAGTGATTACTGCTCCTTGTGTGTTCCCTCATCCACAGGTCAGTGATTACTGCTCCTTGTGTGTTCCCTCATCCACAGGTCAGTGATCACTGCTCCTTGTGTGTTCCTTCATCCACAGGTCAGTGATCACTTCTCCTTGTGTGTTCCCTCATCCACAGGTCAGTGATTACTGCTCCTTGTGTGTTCCCTCATCCACAGGTCAGTGATCACTTCTCCTTGTGTGTTCCCTCATCCACAGGTCAGTGATTACTGCTCCTTGTGTGTTCCCTCATCCACAGGTCAGTGATTACTGCTGCTTGTGTGTTCTTTCATTCACAGGTCAGTGATCGCAGCTCCTTGTGTGTTCTCTCATCCATTGGACAGTGATTACTGCTCCTTGTGTGTTCCCTCATCCACAGGTCAGTGATTACTGCTCCTTGTGTGTTCCCTCATCCACAGGTCAGTAATCACTGCTCCTTCTGTGTTCCCTCATGCACAGGTCAGTAATCACTACTACTTGTATGTTCCCTCATTCACAGGTCAGTAATCACTGCTCCTTCTCTATTACCTCATCTACAGGTCAGTGATTACTTCTTGTGTGTTCTCTCATCCACAGGTCAGTGATTACAGCTCCTTGTGTTTTCCATCATCTACAGGTCAGTGATTACTGCTCCTTGTTTGTTCCCTCATCCAGAGGTCACTGATCACAGCTCCTTGTGTGTTCCCTCATTCACAGGTCAGTGATCGCAGCTTCTTGTGTGTTCCCTCATCCACAGGTCAGTGATCAAGTCCCCTTGTGTTATCCTCATCCACAGGTCAGGAATTACTGCTCCTTGTGTGTTACGTCATTCCACAGGACAGTGATTACTGCTCTTTGTGTGTTCACACATCTACAGGTCAGTAATTACTGCTCCTTTTATGTTCCCTCATCCACAGGTCAGCAATTATTGCTCCTTGTGTGTTCCCTCATTCACAGGTCAGTGATCACAGCTCCTTGTGTGTTCCCTCATCCAGAGAACAGTGATTACTGCTCCGTGTGTGTTCCCTCATTCACAGGTCAGTGATCACTTCTCCTTGTGTGTTCCCTCATCTCACAGGTCAGTGATTGCTGCTCCTTGTGTATATCTTTATCCACAGGTCAGTGATAACTGCTCCTTGTGTGTTCCCTCATTCACAGGTCAGTGATCACAGCTCCTTGTGTGTTCCCTCATCCACAGGTCAGTGATTACTGCTCCTTGTGTGTTCCCTCATCCACAGGTCAGTGATTACTGCTCCTTGTGTGTTCCCTCATCCACAGGTCAGTGATCACAGCTCCTTGTGTGTTCCCTCATCCACAGGTCAGTGATTACTGCTCCTTGTGTGTTCCCTCATCCACAGGTCAGTGATTACTGCTCCTTTTGTGTTCCCTCATCTACAGGTCAGTAATTACTGCTCCTTTTGTGTTCCCTCATCCACAGGTCAGTAATCACTGCTCCTTGTGTGGTCCCTCATCCACAGGTCAGTGATTACTGCTCCTTGTGTTCCCTCATCCACAGTTCATTGATTACTGCTCCTTGTGTCTTCCCTCATCTAGAGGCCAGGGAACACTTCTACTTGAGTGTTCCCACATCCACGTGTCAGTAAATACTGCTCCTTGTGTGTTCCTTCATCCACAGGTCAGTGATTACTGCTCCTTGTGTGTTCCCTCATCCACAGGTCAGTGATTACTGCTCCTTTTGTGTTCCCTCATCCACAGGTCAGTAATTACTGCTCCCTGTGTGTTCCCTCATCCACAGGTCAGTGATTACTGCTCCTTGTGTATTCCCTCATCCACAGGTCAGTGATTACTGCTCCTTGTGTGTTCCCACATCCACATGTCAGTAATTACTGCTCCTTGTGTGTTCCCTCATCGACAGGTCAGTGATTACTGCTCCATGGGCATTTCCTCATCCACAGGTCAGTGATCATTACTCCTTGTGTGTTCCTCATCCACAGGTCAGTGAGTACTGCTCCTTGTGTGTTCCCTCATCCACAGGTCATTGGTTACTGCTCTTTGTGTGTTCCCTCATCCACAGGTCAGTAATTACTGCTTCTTGTGTGTCCCCTCATCCACAGGTCAGTGATTACTGCTCCTTGTGTGTTACCTCATCCACAGGTCAGTAATCACTTCTCCTTGTGTGTTCCCTCATCCACAGGACAGTAATCATTACTCCTTGTGTGTTCCTCATCCACAGGTCAGTGAGTACTGCTCCTTGTGTGTTCCCTCATCCACAGGTCATTGGTTACTGCTCTTTGTGTGTTCCCTCAACCACAGGTCAGTGATTACTGCTCCTTGTGTTACCCTTATCTACAGGTCAGTGATTACTGTTCCTTGTGTGACCCTTATCCACAGGTCAGTGATTACTGCTCCTTGTTTGGTCCCTAATCCACAGGTCAGTGATTACTGATCATTGTGTTTTACCTCATCCACAGGTCAGTGATCACTGCTCCTTGTGTGTTCCCTCATCCACAGGTCAGTGATTACTGCTCCTTGTGTGTTACCTCATCCACAGGTCAGTGATTACTGCTCCTTGTGTGTTCCCTCATCCACAGGTCAGTGATTACTGCTCCTTGTGTGTTCCCTCATCCACAGGTCAGTGATCACTTCTCCTTGTGTGTTCCCTCATCCATAGGTCAGTGATTACTGTTCCTTGTGTGACCCTTATCCACAGGTCAGTGATCACAGTTCTTTGTGTGGTCCTCATCCACAGGTCAGTGATTACTGCTCCTTGTGTGTTCGCTCATCCACAGGTCAGTGATGACAGCTCCTTGTGTGTTCCCTCATCCAACAGGTCAGTGATTACTGCTCCTTGTGTGTCCCGCATCCTACAGGTCAGTAATCACTGCTCCTTGTGTATTACCTCATCCACAGGTCAGTTATCACTTCTCCTTGTGTGTTCCTTCATCCACAGGTCAGTAATCACTGCTCCTTGTGTGTTCCCTCATCCACAGGTCAGTGATTACTGCTCCTTGTGTGTTCCCTCATCCACAGGTCAGTAATCACTGCTCCTTGTGTGTTCCCTCATCCACAGGTCAGTGATTACTGCTCCTTGTGTGTTACCTCATCCCACAGGTCAGTAATCACTGCCCCTTCTGTGTTCCCTCATCCACAGGTCAGTGATCACTTATCGTTTGTTTCCTCATCCGCAGGTCAGTGATTACTGTTCCTTGTGTGTTCCATCATCTTCAGGTCAGTGATCACAGCTCTTTGTGTGTTCCCTCATCCACAGGTCAGTGATTACTGCTCCTTGTGTGTTACCTCATCCACAGATCAGTAATTACTGCTCCTTGTGTGTTCCCTCATCCACAGGTCAGTGATCACTTCTCCTTGTGTGTTCCCTCATCCACAGGTCAGTGATTACTGCTCCTTGTGTGTTCCCTCATCCACAGGTCAGTGATTACTGCTCCTTGTGTGTTCCCTCATCCACAGGTCAGTAATCACTGCTCCTTGTGTGTTCCCTCATCCACAGGTCAGTGATTACTGCTCCTTGTGTGTCCCCTCATCCACAGGTCAGTAATCACTGCTCCTTGTGTGTTCCCTCATCCACAGGTCAGTGATTACTGCTCCTTGTGTGTTCCCTCATCCACAGGTCAGTGATTACTGCTCCTTGTGTGTTCCCTCATCCACAGGTCAGTGATTACTGCTCCTTGTGTGTTCCCACATCCACGTGTCAGTAAATACTGCTCCTTGTGTGTTCCTTCATCCACAAGACAGTGATTACTGCTCCTTGTGTGATCCTTATCCACAAGTCAGTGATTACTGCTCCTTGTTTGATCCCTAATCCACAGGTCAGTGATTACTGCTCCTTGTGTTTTCCTACATCCACAAGTCAGAGATTGCTGCTCCTTGTGTGTTCCCTCATCCCACAGGTCAGTGATCAGTTCTCCTTGTGTATTCCCTCATCCACAGGTCAGTGATTACTGCTGCTTGTGTGTTCTCTCATCCACAGGTCAGTGATTACTGCTCCTTGTGTGTTCCCTCATCCACAGGTCAGTGATTACTGCTCCTTGTGTGTTTCCTCATCCACAGGTCAGTGATTACTGCTCCTTGTGTGTTCCCTCATCCACAGGTCAGTGATTACTGCTCCTTGTGTTACTTCATCCACTGGTCAGTGATCACAGTTCCTTGTGTGATCCTTATCCACAGGTCAGTGATTACTGCTCCTTGTGTGTTCCCTCATCCACAGGTCAGTAATTACTGCTCCTTGTGTGTTCCCTCATCCACAGGTCAGTAATCACTGCTCCTTGTGTGTTCCCTCATCCACAGGTCAGTGATTACTGCTCCTTGTGTTTTCCCTCATCCACAGGTCAGTAATCACTGCTCCTTGTGTGTTCCCTCATCCACAGGTCAGTGATTACTGCTCCTTGTGTGTTTTCTCATCCACAGGTCAGTGATTACTGCTCCTTGTGTGTTCCCTCATCCACAGGTCAGTGATCATTGCTCCTTGTGTGTTCCCTCATCCCCAGGTCAGTGATTACTGCTCCTTGTGTGTTCCCTCATCCATAGGTCAATGATTACTGCTTGTTGTATGTTCCCTCACCTTCAGGTCAGAGATTACTGCTCCTTGTGTGTTCCCTCATCCACAGGTCAGTGATTACTGCTCCTTGTGTGTTCCCTCATCCACAGGTCAGTGATTAGGTCTCCTTATGTTATCCTCATCCAGAGGTTAGTGGTCAGTTCTCCTTGTGTGTGCCCTCATTCCTCATCCACAGGTCAGTGATTACTGCTCCTTGTGTGTTCCCTCATCTACAGGTCAGTAATCACTGCTCCTTGTGTGTTCCCTCATCCACAGGTCAGTGATTACTGCTCCTTGTGTGTTCCCTCATCCACAGGTCAGTGATTACTGCTCCTTGTGTGTTCCCTCATCCACAGGTCAGTGATTACTGCTCCTTGTGTGTTACCTCATCCCACAGGTCAGTGATTACTGCTCCTTGTGTGTTCCCTCATCCACAAGACAGTAATCACTGCTCCTTGTGTGTTCCTCCATCCACAGGTCAGTGATCACTTCTTGTTGTGTGTTCCTTCATCCACAGGTCAGTGATCACAGCTCTTTGTGTGTTCGCTCATCCATAGGTCAGTGATTACTGCTCCTTGTGTGTTCCCTTATCCACTGGGCAGTGATTACTGCTCCTTGTGTATTACTTCTTCCCATAGGTCAGTAATTACTGCTCCTTGTGTTTTCCCTCATCCACAGGTCAGTAATCACTGCTCCTTGTGTCTTCCCTCATCCAGAGGTCTGTGATTACTGCTCCTTGTGTGTTACCTCATCCCACAGGTCAGTGATTACTGCTCTTTGTGTTTTCCCTCATCCACAGCTCTGTGATTACTGCTTCTTGTGTGTCCACTCATCCACAGGTCAGTAATCACTGCTCCTTGTGTGTTCCCTCATCCACAGGTCAGTGATTACTGCTCCTTGTGTGTTCCCTCATCCACAGGTCAGTGATTACTGCTCCTTATGTTTTCCATCATCCATAGGTCAGTGATTACTGCTCCTTGTGTGTTCCCTCATTCACAGGTCAGTGATCAGTTCTCCTTGTGTATTCCCTCATCCACAGGTCAGTGATTACTGCTCCTCGTGAGTTTCCTCATCCACAGTTTAGTAATTACTGCTCCTTGAGTGTTCCCTCATCCACAGGTCAGTAACTACTGCTCCTTGTGTGTTCGCTCATTCACAGGTCCGTAATCACTGCTGCTTGTCTGTTGCCTCATCCACAGGTCAGTGATTACTGCTCCTTGTGTGATCTCTCATCCAAAGGTCAGTAATTACTGCTCCTTGTGTGTTACCTCATCCACAGGTCAGTGATTACTGCTCCTTGTGTGTCCCCTCATCCACAGGTCGGTGAACACTGCTCCTTGTGTGTTCCCTCATCCACAGGTCATTGATTACTGCTCTTTGTGTGCTCCCTCATCCACAGGTCAGTAATTACTGCTCCTTTTGTGTTCCCTCATCCACAGGTCAGAAATCACTGCCCCTTGTGTGTTCCCTCATCCACAGGTCAGTGATTACTGCTCCTTGTGTGTTTCCTCATCCACAGGTCAGTGATTACTGCTCCTTGTGTGTTCCCTCATCCACAGGTCAGTGATCACTGCTCCTTGTGTGTTCCCTCATCCACAGGTCAGTGATTACTGCTCCTTGTATGATCCCTCATCCACAGGTCAGAGATTACTGCTCCATGTGTGGTCCCTCATCCACAGGTCAGTAATCACAGCTCCTTGTGTGTTCCCTCATCCACAGGTCAGTAATCACTGCTCGTTGTGTGTTCCCTCATCCACAAGTCAATGATTACTGCTCCTTGTGTGTTACCTCATCCACAGGTCAGTGATTACTGCTCCTTGTGTGTTCCCTCATCCACAGGTCAGTGATCACAGCTCCTTGTGTGTTCCCTTATCAAGAGGGCAGTTATTACTGCTCCTTGTGTGTTCCCTCATCCACAGGTCAGTGATTACTGCTCCTTGTGTGTTCCATCATCCACAGGTCAGTGATTACTGCTCCTTGTGTGTTCCCTCATCCACAGGTCAGTGATCACTTCTCCTTGTGTGTTCCCTCATCCACAGGTCAGTGATTACTGCCCCTTGTGTGTTCACTCATCCAGAGGTCAGTGATCACTTCTCCTTGTGTGTTTCTTAATCCACAGGTCAGTGATCACAGTTCTTTGTGTGGTCCTCATCCACAGGTCAGTGATTACTGCTCCCTGTCTGTTACCTCATCCCACAGGTCAGTGTTTACTGCTCCTTGTGTGTTACCTCATCCCACATGTCAGTAATCACTGCTCCTTCTGGGTTCCCTCATCCACAGGTCAGTGATTACTGCTCCTTGTGTGTTACCTCATCCCACATGTCAGTAATCACTGCTCCTTCTGGGTTCCCTCATCCAAAGGTCAATGCTCACTTCTCCTTGTGTGTTCCTCATCCACAGGGTAGTGATTACTGCTCCTTGTGTTTTCCATCATCCACAGGTTAGTGATTACTGCTCCTTGTGTTTTCCCTCATCCACAGGTCAGTGATTACTGCTCCTTGTGTGTTCCCTCATCCACAGGTCAGTGATTACTGCTCCTTGTGTGTTCCCTCATCCACAGGTCAGTGATTACTGCTCCTTGTGTTTTCCTTCATCCACAGGTCAGTAATCACTGCTCCTTGTGTGTTCCCTCATCCACAGGTCAGTGATTACTGCTCCTTGTGTGACCCTTATCCACAGGTCAGTAATTACTGCTCCTGTGTTTTCCCTCATCCACAGGTCAGTGATTACTGCTCCTTTTGTGTTTTCTCATCCACAGGTCAGTAATCACTGCTCCTTGTGTGTCCCATCATCCACAGGTCAGTGATTACTGCTCCTTGTGTGTTCTCTCATCCACAGGTCAGTAATCACTGCTCCTAGTGTGTTGCCTCATCCACAGGTCAGTGATTACTGCTCCTTGTGTTTCCCCTAATCCACAGGTCAGTAATCACTGCTCCTTGTGTGTTCCCTCATCCACAGGTCAGTGATTACTGCTCCTTGTGTGTTCCCTCATCCACAGGTCAGTGATTACTGCTCCTTGTGTGTTCCCTCATCCACAGGTCAGTGATTACTGCTCCTTGTGTGTTCCCTCATCCACAGGTCAGTAATCACTGCTCCTTGTGTATTCCCTCATCCACAGGTCAGTTATCACTGCTCCTTGTGTGTTCCCTCATCCACAGGTCAGTGATTACTGCTCCTTGTGTGTTCCCTCATCCACAGGTCAGTGATAACTGCTCCCTGTGTGTTCCCTCATCTACAGGTCAGTGATTACTGCTCCTTTTGTGATCCTCATCCATAGGTCAGTAATTACTGCTACTTGTGTGTTCCCTCATCCACATGCCAGTGATCACTGCTCCTTGTGAGTTCCCGAATCCCACAGGTCAGTGATTAGGTCTCCTTGTGTTATCCTCATCCACAGGTCAGTGATCACTTCTCCTTGTGTGTTCCCTCATCCACAGGTCAGTGATTACTGCTCCTTGTGTTCCCTCATCAACAGGTCAGTAATCACTTCTCCTTGTGTGTTCCTCATCCACAGGTCAGTGATTACTGCTCCTTGTGTGTTCCCTCATCCACAGGTCAGTGATTACTGCTCCTTGTGTGTTCCCTCATCCACAGGTCAGTGATCACTTCTCGTTGTGTGTTCCTTCATCCACAGGTCAGTGATCACAGCTCTTTGTGTGTTCCTCATCCACAGGTCAGTGATTACTGCTCCTTGTGTGTTCCCTCATCCACAGGTCAGTGATTACTGCTCCTTGTGTGTTACCTCATCCACAGGTCAGTGATTACTGCTCCTTGTGTGTTCCCTCATCCACAGGTCAGTGATTACTGCTCCTTGTGTGTTCCCTCATTCACAGGTCAGTGATCACAGCTCCTTGTGTGTTCCCTCATCCACAGGTCAGTAATCACTGCTCCTTGTGTGTTCCCTCATCCACAGGTCATTGATCAGTTCTCCTTGTGTGTTCCCTCATCCAGATGTCTGTGATTACTGCTCCTTGTGTGTTACCTCATCCACAGGTCAGTGATCACTTCTCCTTGTGTGTTCCCTCATCCACAGTTCAGTGATTACTGCTCCTTGTGTGTTACCTCATCCACAGGTCAGTGATCACTTCTCCTTGTGTGTTCCCTCATCCATAGGTCAGTGATTACTGTTCCTTGTGTGACCCTTATCCACAGGTCAGTGATTACTGATCCTTGTTTGATCCCTAATTCACAGGTCAGTGTTACTGCTCCTTTTGTGTTACCTCATCCACAGGTCAGTAATTACTGCTCCTTTTGTGTTCCCTCATCCACAGGTCAGTAACCACTGCTCCTTGTGTGTTCCCTCATCCAATGGTCAGTGATTACTGCTGCTTGTGTGTTCTCTCATCCACAGGTCAGTAATCACTGCTCCTTGTGTGTTCCCTCATCCAATGGTCAGTGATTACTGCTGCTTGTGTGTTCTCTCATCCACAGGTCAGTGATTACTACTCCTTGTGTGTTCTCTCATCCACAGGTCAGTGATTACTACTCCTTGTGTGTTCCCTCATTCACAGGTCAGTGATCGCAGCTCCTTGTGTGTTCCCTCATCCACAGGACAGTGATTACTGCTCCTTGTGTGTTCCCACATCCAAATGTCAGTAATCACTGCCCCTTGGGTGTTACCTCATCCCACAGGGCAGTGATTACTGCTCCTTGTGTGTTCTCTCATCCACAAGTCAGTGATCACTTCTCCTTGTGTGTTCCTTCATCCACAGGTCAGTAATCACTGCTCCTTGTGTGTTACCTCATCCACAGGTCAGTGATCACTGCTCCTTGTGTGTTCCCTCATCCACAGGTCAGTGATTACTGCTCCTTGTGTGTTACCTCATCCCACAGGTCAGTGATCAGTTCTCCTTGTGTGTTCCCTCATCCACAGGTCAGTGATTACTGCTCCTTGTGTGTTCCCTCATCCACAGGTCAGTGATTACTGCTCCTTGTGTGGTCCCTCATTCAAAGGTCAGTGATCACTTCTCCTTGTGTTACCTCATCCCACAGGTCAGTGATTACTGCTCCTTGTGTGTTATCTCATCCACAGATTAGTAATTACTGCTCCTTGTGTGTTCCCTCATCCACAGGTCAGTGATCAGTTCTCTTTGTGTGTTCCTTTATCCACAGGTCAGTAATTACTGCTCCTTGTGTGTTTTCTCATCCACAGGTCAGTAATCACTGCTCCTTGTGTGTTCCCTCATCCACAGGTCAGTAATCACTGCTCCTTGTGTGTTCCCTCATCCACAGGTCAGTGATTACTGCTCCTTGTGTGTTCCCTCATCCACAGGTCAGTGATTACTGCTCCTTGTGTGTTCCCTCATCCACAGGTCAGTGATTACTGCTCCTTGTGTGTTCCCTCATCCGCAGGTCAGTGATTACTGCTCCTTGTTTGTTCCCTCATCCACAGGTCAGTGATTACTTCTCCTTGTGTGTTCCCTCATCCACAGGACAGTAATCACTGTTCCCTGTGTGTTCCTTCATCCATAGGTCAGTGATTACTGCTCCTCATGTGATCTCTCATCCATATGTGAGTAATTACTGCGCCTTGTGTGTTCCCTCATCCACAGGTCAGTGATTACTGCTCCTTGTGTGTTCCCTCATCCACAGGTCAGTGATCACTGCTCCTTGTGTGTTCCCTCATCCACAGGTCAGTGATCACTTCTCCTTGTGTGTTCCCTCATCCACAGGTCAGTGATTACTGCTCCTTGTGTGTTCCCTCATCCACAGGTCAGTGATCACTTCTCCTTGTGTGTTCCCTCATCCACAGGGCAGTTATTACTGCTCCTTTTGTGTTCCCTCATCCACAGGTCAGAAATCACTGCCCCTTGTGTGTTCCCTCATCCACAGGTCAGTGATTACTGCTCCTTGTGTGTTTCTTCATCCACAGGTCAGTGCTTACTGCTTCTTGTGTGTCCCCTCATCCACAGGTCAGGAATCACTGCTCCTTGTGTGTCCCCTCATCCACAGGTCAGGAATCACTGCTCCTTGTGTGTTAACCCCATCTCACAGGTCAGTGATTACTGCTCCTTGCGTGTTCCCAAATGCACAGGTCAGTGATTACTGCTCCTTAGGTGTTTCCTCATCCACGGGTCAGTGATCATTATTCCTTGTGTGTTCCCCCATCCACAGGTCAGTGATCGTTGCTTCTTGTGCATTCCCTCATCCACAGGTCAGTAATCACTTCTCCATCTGTGTTCCCTCATCCACAGGTTAGTAATCACTGCTCCTTGTGTGTTCCCTCATCTACAGGTCAGTAATTACTGCTCCTTTTGTGTTCCCTCATCCACAGGTCAGTAATCACTGCTCCTTGTGTGTTTCCTCATCCAATGGTCAGTGATTACTGCTGCTTGTGTGTTCTCTCATCCACAGGTCAGTGATTACTACTCCTTGTGTGTTCCCTCATCCACAGGTCAGTGATTACTGCTCCTTGTGTGTTCCCTCATCCACAGGTCAGTGATTACTGCTCCTTGTGTGTTCCCTCATCCACAGGTCAGTAATCACTGCTCCTTGTGTGTTCCCTCATCCACAGGTCAGTGATTACTGCTCCTTGTGTGTTCCCTCATTCACAGGTCAGTGATCACAGCTCCTTGTGTGTTCCCTCATCCATTGGACAGTGATTACTGCTTCCTGTGTGTCACCTCATCCACAGGTCAGTAATCACTTCTCCTTGTATGTTCCCTCATCCTCAGGAAAGTAATTACTGATCCTTGTGTCCCCTCATCCATAGGTCAGTGATTACTGCTCCTTGTATGTTCCCTCACCCACAGGTCAGGGATTACTGCTCCTTGTGTGTTCCCTCATCCACAGTTCAGTGATTACAGCTCCTTGTGTGTTCCCTCATCCACAGGTCAGTAATTACTGCTCCTTGTGTGGTTCTTCATCCAGAGGTCAGTAATCATTGCTCCTTGTGTGTTCCCTCATCCCCAGGTCAGTGATAACTGCTCCTTGTGTGTTCCCTCATCCACAGGTCAGTAATCACTGCTCCTTGTGTATTCCCTCATCCACAAGTCAGGAATCACTTCTCCTTGTGTGTTCCCTCAGCCACAGGTCATTGATCACTGCTCCTTGTGTGTTAACCTCATCTCACAGGTCAGTGATTACTGCTCCTTGTGTGTTAACTCATCCCACAGGTCAGTGATCACAGCTCCTTGTGTGTTCCCTCATCCACAGGTCAGTGATTACTGCTCCTTGTGTGTTCCCTCATCCACAGGTCAGTAATTACTGCTCCTTGTGTGTTCCCTCATCCACAGGTCAGTGATTACTGCTCCTTGTATGTCCCCCAATCCATAGGTCAGTGATTACTGCTCCTTGTGTTTTCCCTCATCCACAGGTCAGTGATTACTGCTCCTTGTGTGTTCCCTCATCCACAGGTCAGTAATCACTTCTCCTTATGTGTTTCCTCATCCACAGGTCAGTGATCAGTTCTCCTTGTGTGTTTCCTCATCCACAGGTCAGTGATTACTGCTCTTTGGTGTTCCCTCATCCACAGGTCAGTAAATACTGTTCCTTGTGTGTTCCCTCATCCACAGGTCAGTGATTACTGCTCCTTGTGTGTTCCCTCATCCACAGGTCAGTGATTACTGCTCCTTGTGTGTTCCATCATCCACAGGTCAGTGATTACTGCTCCTTGTGTGTTCCCTCATCCACAGGTCAGTGATCACTTCTCCTTGTGTGTTCCTCATCCACAGTTTAGTAATTACTGCTCCTTGAGTGTTCCCTCATCCACAGGTCAGTAATTACTGCTCCTTGTATGTTTTCTCATCCACAGGTCAGTAATCACTGCTCCTTGTGTGTCCCATCATCCACAGGTCAGTGATTACTGCTCCTTGTGTGTTCCCTCATCCACAGGTCAGTGATTACTGCTCCTTGTGTGTCCCCTAATCCACAGGTCGGTGAACACTGCTCCTTCTGTGTTCCCTCAACCACAGGTCATTGATCACTTCTCCTTGTGTGTTCCCTGCTCCACAGGTCAGTGATTACTGCTCTGTGTGTGTTCCATCATCCACCGGTCAGTGATTACTGCTCCTTGTCTGTTCCCTCATCCAGAGGTCAGTAATTACTGCTCCTGTGTTTTCCCTCATCCACAGGTCAGTAATCCCTGCTCCATGTGTGTTCCCTTATCCACTGGGCAGTGATTACTGCTCCTTATGTTTTCCATCATCCATAGGTCAGTGATTACTGCTCCTTGTCTTTTCCCACATCCACAGGTCAGTGATTACTGCTCCTTTTGTTTTCCATCATCCACAGGTCAGTGATTACTGCTCCTTGTGTGTTCCACATCCACAGGTCAGTGATTACTGCTCCTTGTGTGTTCCCTCATCCACAGGTCAGTGATTACTGCTTCTTGTGTGTTACCTCATCCCACAGGTCAGTGATTACTGCTCCTTGTGTGTTCCCTCATCCCACAGGTCAGTAATCACTGCCCCTTCTGTGTTCCCTCATCCACAGGTCAGTGATCACTTCTCGTCTGTTTCCTCATCCACAGATCAGTGATTACTGCTCTTTGTGTGATCCCTCATCCACAGGTCAGTGATTACTGCTCCTTGTGTGTTCCCTCATCCAGATGTCAGTGATCACTTCTCCTTGTGTGTTCCCTCATCCACAGGTCAGTGATTACTGCTCCTTGTGTCATCCCTCATCCACAGGCCAGTGATCACTTCTCCTTGTGTGTTCCCTCATCCACAGGTCAGTGATTACTGCTCCCTGTGTGTTCCCTCATCCACAGGTCAGTGATTACTGCTCCTTGTGTATATCTTTATCCACAGGTCAGTGATAACTGCTCCTTGTGTGTTCTCTCATTCACAGGTCAGTGATCACTTCTCCTTGTGTGCTCCCTCATCCACAGGTCAGTAATTACTGCTCCTTTTGTGTTCCCTCATCCACAGGTCAGTGATCACTGCTCCTTGTGTGTTCCCTCATCCACAGGTCAGTAGTCACAGCTCCTTGTGTGTTCCCTTATCCTACAGGTCAGTGATTACTGCTCCTTGTGTGTTCCTTCATTCACAGCTCAGTGATCACTTCTACTTGTGTGTTCCTCATCCACAGGTCAGTGATCATTACTCCTTGTGTTCCTCATCCACAGGTCAGTGATTACTTCTCCTTGTGTGTTCCCTCATCCACAGGTCAGTGATCACTGCTCCTTGTGTTCCTCATCCACAGGTCAGTGATTACTGCTCCTTTTGTGTTCCCTCATCCACAGGTCAGTAATTACTGCTCCTTGTGTGTTCCCACATTCACAGGTCAGTGAACACAGCTCCTTGTGTGTTCCCTCATCCACAGGTCAGTGATTACTGCTCCTTTTGTGATCCCTCATCCATAGGTCAGTAATTACTGCTCCTTGTGTTTTCTCATCCACAGGTCAGTGATCAGTTCTCCTTGTGTGTTCCCTCATCCACAGGTCAGTGATTACTGCTCCTTGTTTGTTCCCTCATCCACAGGTCAGTGATCACTGCTCCTTGTGTGTTCCCTCATCCACAGGTCAGTGATTACTGCTCCTTGTTTGTTCCCTCATTCACAGGTCAGTGATCACAGCTCCTTGTGTGCCCCTCATCCACAGGTCAGTGATTACTGCTCCTTGTGTGTTCCCTCATTCACAGGTCAGTGATCGCAGCTCCTTGTGTGTTCCCTCATCCATTGGACAGTGATTACTGCTTCCTGTGTGTCCCCTCATCCACAGGTCAGTAATCACTACTACTTGTATGTTCCCTCATCCACAGGTCAGTAATCACTGCTCCTTGTGTATTACCTCATCCACAGGTCAGTAATCACTGCTCCTTGTGTGTTCCCTCATCCACAGGTCAGTGATTACTGCTCCTTGTGTGTTCCCTCATCCACAGGTCAGTAATCACTGCTCCTTGTGTGTTCCCTCATCCACAGGTCAGTGATCACTGCTCCTTGTGTGTTCCCTCATCCACAGGTCAGTGATCACTTCTCCTTGTGTGTTTCCACATCCACAGGTCAGTGATGACTGCTCCTTGTGTGTTCTCTCATCCACAGGTCAGTGATCACTTCTCCTTGTGTGTTCCTCATCCACAGGTCAGTGATTACTGCTCCTTGTGTTTTCCATCATCTACAGGTCAGTGATTACTGCTCCTTGTGTGTTCCCTCATCCAGAGGTCAGTGATCACTTCTCCTTGTGTGTTCCCTCATCCACAGGTCAGTGATTACTGCTCCTTTTGTGTTCTCTTGTCCACAGGTCAGTAATTACTGCTCCTTGTGTGTTCCCTCACCCAGAGGTCATTGATCACTTTTCCTTGTGATTTCCATCATCCACAGGTCTGTGATCGGTTCTCTTTGTGTACACAAAAAAATCTTAGAGGTGTGCAACATGCGCTGTAAGGATAAATCCAGTTGGAAGGTTCAGGTAAACAAGTAGAATAAGTCACAGTCCATAGAGTTCATTAAAATCCAGGTTTAATGACAAAACAGAATAAAAACTGCAGGAGTAAGCGCTTTCGTGTTGTATCCAACGCTTCATCAGACATAAAATGCAGCAAAGAGCAAATCATTTAAATACATAACAAGTGTCAGCAATTAACAAATCACATGCTGAACATGATTTAAGGTAGTGTATCATTAAAAGGGCAATGTAAAATTAAGAACAAGCATTGTTGTGTGTGTATATATAAAAATCAATGTTGCAAAGGTCTGTTTATTAGGAATGGTCTGAGTGTGAATCTGTCATTAAGTCCAAGCCTATGGGCTTGTAATTTCATGATCCATTTCCTTCCCTCTCCTCAGTATTGTTCCTAATATTGCCTAGTCTTCCTCCTTTGTGAACAAGTTCCAAGACCTTGAATTTGAAACAGTGTGAGGCATCGCTATCTAAGACATGTTTGGCCAAGGCATTGGTAGTATTGGCTTTCTCGATGGCATAAATATGTTCACGTATTCACTCAATGGGTCCTGGTAGTCATCCCAACATAGAATAATTTACATGCCTGACACTCAGCTACATATACCAGGTTGGTGGAAGTGCAATCAGCATAAAACATGGATGTATACCTATGTCCTGTGATTGGGTGAATAAAACAATCTGAAGTAGCTATGAACTTGCACTGATTGCAAGAAAAACAAGGATATGTGCCCTTCTTCTTCAAACTCCTGCTAACTGAAGGCTTCCTATCATAACAAAGAAGTCTGTTTAGAGAATACATGTTCTTGTAGGCTACTTGTGGTCTATTATCAACTAACTTTTGATGTTATCATCTAACAACAACATTCTCCAGTTGTTGTTGAGAACTTGTAGGACATGACTGTTTTTATTAGTGTAAGGAATAACTATTCTATTTGTGGTAGAACTATTCCTAACATGTGGGGTCCATCTTTGTCCTCTTTAGGTGTGGAGTCCCTTTGCCAGTTCTAAAATGATCACCATCCCGTATGTTTTTGTATACTTTTGACTATCATATCCTCTATGTATAAAATTGCTGGCTAGTTGTAACTTGTGGTCATCATAAGTGAGTCGAGAGTTGTTAGTCTCGACATCCTCGTAACTTGATTGGTTACAATATTCTCATATACATGCCTGGGATGCATGCTATTGCGATGTAATAAGTTGTTCCTCCAGCACTCTTTCCTATACAATTCAGTGTCAAAACCATTGTCAGTCTTAACGACCTTCACATCTAAAAATGCCATCTCCTTGTCTGAGTGATTACATTCAAAACTAAGAAATTCTGTGGTGTGATTTAAATAGGACACGAATTCAAGTAGCTGTTCTAGTGTGCCACCCCATATAATAATAAAAACGTCATCTACAAATCTATTATAATATTTGAGATGTTAAAGCTGTTATCTTGCCATGGACATAAATGTCCTCCCATTGTGCCAATACTAAGTTTGCATATGCATTGGCACATGGCGCTCCATCGCTACACCTTTAGTCTGAAGGTAATACTTGTTGTCATAAAATAAAACATTATATTCAAGGACAAGTTCCAAAAGTGACATCCATCTAGAGATATTGTGAGTAGGAAGCATCTGTTTTACAAAAAAAGCTCTAACATGTTCCATCCCAATGTCATTGGGTATGGATGTAAACAGTGATTTCACATCAAGACTAACCAGAATGTCACTCATTTCAAACAAGGTGGAATGAAGATATGTAGTCAAGTTTTCCAAAAAATCAGTAGTGTCTTTCAGTATATGTTTAACATTGGAAACAATAGGTTTGAACATTTTATCCAAATAAATGGAAATTGGCTCAGTGAGCCATCCTTTACTAGACACAATAGGTCTCAAAGAAAGGTTGTCTAATCCTTTATGGATTTTTGGAAGTCCTCTAAATGATGGAACAAGAGGATTGTCAACCAACATATAGGAATATAATTCTTTGTCAATGACATCAGTTAACAACAATTCATAAAGATGACTATGGACCTCCCTAATTAGGTTATTAAGATCATAATTCTGTATGAAGAAATAAGTGTCATTGTCAGATAACATCTTTTTCATTGTGTCTGTATAGAATGATCTATCCATTACAACCACGGCACCGCCTTTGTCGGCTTGCCTAATGACAATGTTATCATTGTTCCTCAAACTATTAATGGCAGCTCTTTCCTCTGAGGTAGTATTGTAGAAGCATGGTTTAGTATCTTTGTTATTATAAAGTTCAAATAAATCAAGCTCACAGGCTTTGTGTGTTTCCTCATCCACAGGTCAGTGAATACTGCTCCTTGTGTGTTCCCTCATGCAGAGGTTAGTGATCACTTTTCCTTGTGATTTCCCTCATCCACATGTCAGTGATCTGTTCTCCTTGTGTGCTCCCTCATCCACATGTCAGTGATTACTGCTCCTTGTGTTTTTAATCATCTACAGGTCAGTCATTATTGCTCCTTGTGTGTTCCCTCATGCAGAGGTCTGTGGTCACTTCTCCTTGTGTCTTCCATCATCCACAGATCAGTGATTATTGCCCCTTTTGTGTTCCCTCATCTACAGGTTAGTCTTACTGCTCCTTGTGTATTTCCTCATCCAGAGGTCAGGGACCACTTCTCCTTGTGCTTTCCCTCATCCACTGGTCAGTGATTACTGCTCCTTGTGTGTCCCATCATCCAGAAGTCAGCAATTACTGCTTCTTGTGTGTTCCCTCATCCAGAAGTCAGTGATCACTTTTCCTGGTGTTTTCCCTCATCCACAGGTCAGTGATCAGTTCTCCTTGTGTGTTCCCTCATCCACAGGTCAGTGATTACTGTGTGTTTTCCCTCATCCACATGTCAGTGATCACTTCTCCTTGTATGTTCTCTCATCCACAGGTCAATGATTACTGCTCCTTGTGTCATCCCTCATCCACAGGCCAGTGAACACTTCTACTTGTGTGTTACCACATCCATGTGTCAGTACTTACTGCTCTTTGTGTGTTCCTTCATCCACAACCAGTGATTACTGCTCCTTGTGTATTCCCTTATCCACAGGTCAGTGAGTACTGCTCCTTGTGTGTTTCTTCATCCACAGGTTAGTGATCATTACTCCTTGTGTGTTTTCCTTCATCCACATGTCATTCATTACTGCTCCTTGTGTGTTCCCTCATGCACAGGTCAGTAATCACTGTACTTTGTGTGTTCCCTCATCCACAGGTCATTGATTACTGCTTCCTGTTTATCCCCTTATCCAGAGGTCAGTGATCATTACTCCATCTGGATTCCCTCATCCACAGGACAGTAATCACTGCTCCCTGTGTGTTCCCTCATCCACAGGTCAGTTATTACTGCTCCTTGTGTGATCCCTCATCCACAGGTTAGTAATCACTGCTCCCTGTGTGTTCCCTCTTCCACAGGTCAGTTATTACTGCTCCTTCTGTGTTCCCTCAACCACAGGTCATTGATCACTTCTCCTTGTGTGTTCCATCATCCACAGGTCAGTGATCACTTCTCCTTGGTTTTTTTTCATCTACAAATCAGTTATTGCTGCTCCTAGTGTGTTCCCTCATCAAGAGGTCAGCGATCACTTCTCCCTGTGTGTTCCCTCATCCACAGGTTAGTGATTACTGCTGCTTTTGTGTTCCATCATCTACAAGTCAGTCATTACTACTCCTTGTGTTTTCCCTCATCCAGAGGTCAGTGGTCACTTCTGCTTGGGTGTTCCCTCATACAAAGGTCAGTGATTACTGCTCCTTTTGTGTTCCCTCATCCACAGGTCACTAATTACTGCTCCTTGTGTGTTCCCTCATCCAGAGGTCAGTCATCACTTCTCATGTTTTTTTTTCCTTATCCACAGGTCAGTGATCAGTTCTCTTTTTGTGGTTCCTCATCCACCGGTCAGTGAATACTGCTCCTTGTCTGTTCCCTCATCCACAGGTCAGTGATTACTGCTCCTTGTGTGTTCCCTCATCCAGATGTCAGTGATCACTTCTCCTTGTGTGTTTCCTCATCCACAGGTCAGTGATTACTGCCCCTTTTGTGTTCCCTTATCTACAGGTCAGTCATTACTGCTATTTGTGTATTTCCTCATCCAAAGGTCATTGACCACTTCTCCTTGTGAGTTCCCTCATCCACAGGTCAGTGATTACTGCTTCTTGTGTGTCTGATCATGCAGAAGTCAGCAATTACTGCTTCTTGTTTGTTCTCTCATCCAGAAGTCAGTGATCACTTTTCCTGGTGTTTTCCCTCATTTATAGGTCAGTGATCCATTCTTCTTGTGTGTTCCCTCATCCACAGGTCAGTGATTACTGTTCTTTGTGTGTTCCCTCATCCACAGGTCAGTGATCACTTCTCCTTGTATGTTCTCTCATCCACAGGTCAATGATTACTGCTCCTTGTGTCATCCCTCATCCACAGGCCAGTGAACACTTCTACTTGTGTGTTACCACATCCACGTGTCAGTACTTACTGCTCCTTGTGTGTTCCTTCATCCACAACCAGTGATTACTGCTCCTTGTGTATTCCCTTATCCACAGATCAGTGAGTACTGCTCCTTGTGTGTTTCTTCATCCACAGGTTAGTGATCATTACTCCTTGTGTGTTTTCCTTCATCAACAGGTCATTCATTACTGCTCCTTGTGTGTTCCCTCATGCACAGGTCTCTAATCACTGTTCTTTGTGTGTTCCCTCATCAACAGGTCAGTGATCAGTTCCCCTTGTGTGTTCCCTCATCTACAGGGCAGTAATTAATTCTCCCTGTGTGTTCCCTCATCCACAGGTCAGTAATCACTGCTACTTGTGTGTTACCTCATCCAGAGGTCAGTGATCATTACTCCATGTGTGCTCCCTCATCTACAAGTAAGAGATCACAGCTCCTTTTGTGTTCCCTCATCTCACAGGTTAGTGATCACAGCTCCTTGGGTGTTCGCTCATCTACAGGTTAGTGATCATTAGTCCCTGAGTGTTCCCTCATCCACAGGTCATTCATTACTGCTCCTTGGGTGTTACACATCCACAGGTCAGTGATCATAGTTCCTTTTATGTTCCCTCATCCCACAGGTCAGTGATTACTGCTCCTTGTGTGTTACCTCATCCCACAGGTCAATGATTACTGCTCCTTGTGTGTTCCCTCATCCAGAGGTAAGTGATCAGTTCTCCTTGTGTGTTCTCTCATCCACAGGTCAGTGATTACTGCTCCTTGTGTGTTCCCTCATTCACAGGTCAGTGAACACAGCTCCTTGTGTGTTCCCTCATCCACAGGGCAGTGATTACAACTTCTTGTGTGTCCCCTCATCCACGGGTCAGTAATCACTACTCGTTGTATGTTCCCTCATCCACAGGTCAGTATTCACTGCTTCTTGGGTATTCCCTCATCCACAAGTCAGTAATCACTTCTCCTTGTGTGTTCCCTCATCCACAGGTCATTGATTACTGCTCCTTCTGTGTTCCCTCAACCACAGGTCAGTGATCACTTCTCCTTGTGTGTTCCATCATCCACAGGTCAGTGATCACTTCTCCTTGTGTTTTTTTTCATCCACAAATCAGTTATTGCTGCTCCTAGTGTGTTCCCTCATCAAGAGGTCAGTGATCACTTCTCCCTGTGTGTTCCCTCATCCACAGGTTAGTGATTACTGCTGCTTTTGTGTTCCATCATCTACAAGTCAGTCATTACTACTCCTTGTGTGTTCCCTCATCCAGAGGTCAGTGGTCACTTCTGCTTGGGTGTTCCCTCATCCACAGGTCAGTGATTACTGCTCCTTTTGTGTTCCCTCATCCACAGGTCAGTAATTACTGCTCCTTGTGTGTTCCCTCACCCAGAGGTCAGTGATCACTTCTGTTTTTTCCCTTATCCACAGCTCTGTGATCAGTTCTCTTTGTGTGCTTCCTCATCCACAGGTCAGTGAATACTGCTCCTTGTGTGTTCCCTCATCCACAGGTCAAAATCACTGCTCCTTCTGTGTTCCCTCAACCACAGGTCAGTGATCACTTCTCCTTGTGTGTTCCCTCATCCACAGGTCAGCGATCACGTCTCCTTGTGATTTCCTTCATCCACAGATCAGTGAATACTGCTCCTTGTGTGTTCGCTCATCCACAAGTCAGCAATTACTGCTCCTTAAGTGTTCCCTCTTCCAGAGGTCAGTGATCACTTTTCCTTGTGATTTCCCTCATCCACATGTCAGTGATCTGTTCTCCTTGTGTGTTCCCTCATCCACAGGTCAGTGATTACTGCTCCTTGTGTTTTTAATCATCTACAGGTCAGTGATTACTGCTCCTTGTGTGTTCCCTCATCCAGATGTCAGTGATCACTTCTCCTTGTGTCTTCCATCATCCACAGATCAGTGATTACTGCCCCTTTTATGTTCCCTCATCTACAGGTCAGTCTTACTGCTCCTTGTGTATTTCCTCATCCAGAGGTCAGGGACCACTTGTCCTTGTGCTTTCCCTCATCCACTGGTCAGTGATTACTGCTCCTTGAATGTCCCATCATCCAGAAGTCAGCAATTACTGCTTCTTGTGTGTTCCCTCATCCAGAAGTCAGTGACCACTTTTCCTGGTGTTTTCCCTCATCCACAGATCAGTGATCAGTTCTCCTTGTGTGTTCCCTCATCCACAGGTCAGTGATTACTGTTCTTTGTGTTTTCCCTCATCCACATGTCAGTGATCACTTCTCCTTGTATGTTCTCTTATCCACAGGTAAATGATTACTGCTCCTTGTGTCATCCCTCATCCACAGGCCAGTGAACACTTCTACTTATGTGTTACCACATCCACGTGTCAGTACTTACTGCTCTTTGTGTGTTCCTTCATCCAGAACCAGTGATTACTGCTCCTTGTGTATTCCCTTATCCAAAGGTCAGTGAGTATATCCCCTTGTGTGTTTCTTCATCCACAGGTTAGTGATCATTACTCCTTGTGTGTTTTCCTTCATCTACATGTCATTCATTACTGCTCCTTGTGTGTTCCCTCATGCACAGGTCAGTAATCACTGTACTTTGTGTGATCGCTCATCCACAGGTCATTGATTACTGCTTCCTGTTTATCCCCTTATCCAGAGGTCAGTGATCATTACTCCATGTGTGTTCCCTCATCCACAGTTCAATGATCAATTCTCCTTCTGTATTCCCTGATCCACAGGACAGTAATCACTGCTCCTTGTGTGATCCCTCATCCACAGGTTAGTAATCACTGCTCCCTGTGTGTTCCCTTATCCACAGGTCAGTTATTACTGCTCCTTCTGTGTTCCCTCAACCACAGGTCAGTGATCACTTCTCCTTGTGTGTTCCATCATCCATGGGTCAGCAATCACTTTTCCTTGTGTTTTTTTTCATCCACGGATCAGTTATTGCTGCTCCTAGTGTGTTCCCTCATCAAGAGGTCAGCGATTACTTCTCCCTGTGTGTTCCCTCATCCACAGGTTAGTGATTACTGCTGCTTTTGTGTTCCATCATCTACAAGTCAGTCATTACTACTCCTTGTGTGTTCCCTCATCCAGAGGTCAGTGGTCACTTCTGCTTGGGTGTTCCCTCATCCAAAGGTCAGTGATTACTGCTCCTTTTGTGTTCCCTCATCCACAGGTCACTAATTACTGCTCCTTGTGTGTTCCCTCATCCAGAGGTCAGTCATCACTTCTCCTGTATTTTTTCCCTTATCCACAGGTCAGTGATCAGTTCTCTTTGTGTGTTTCCTCATCCACCGGTCAGTGAATACTGCTCCTTGTCTCTTCCCTCATCCACAAGTCAGTAATTACTGCTCCTTGTGTGTTCCCTCATCCAGATGTCAGTGATCACTTCTCCTTGTGTGTTCCCTCATCCACAGGTCAGTGATTACTGCCCCTTTTGTGTTCCCTCATCCACAGGTCAGTAATTACTGCTCCTTGTGTGTTCCCTCATCCAGATGTCAGTGATCACTTCTCCTTGTGTGTTCCCTCATTCACAGGTCAGTGATTACTGCTCCTTGTGTGTCCCATCATCCAGAAGTCAGCAATTACTGCTTCTTGTGTGTTCCCTCATCCAGAAGTCAGTGATCACTTTTCCTGGTGTTTTCCCTCATTTATAGGTCAGTGATCAGTTCTTCTTGTGTGTTCCCTCATCCACAGGTCAGTGATTACGGTTCTTTGTGTGTTCCCTCATCCACAGGTCAGTGATCACTTCTCCTTGTATGGTCTCTCATCCACAGGTCAATGATTACTGCTCCTTTTGTCATCCCTCATCCAAAGGCCAGTGAACATTTCTACTTGTGTGTTACCACATCCACGTGTCAGTACTTACTGCTCTTTGTGTGTTCCTTCATCCACAACCAGTGATTACTGCTCCTTGTGTATTCCCTTATCCAGAGATCAGTGAGCACTGCTCCTTGTGTGTTTCTTCATCCACAGGTTAGTGATCATTACTCCTTGTGTGTTTTCCTTCATCCACAGGTCATTCATTACTGCTCCTTGTGTGTTCCCTCATGCACAGGTCAGTAATCACTGTTCTTTGTGAGTTCCCACATCAACAGGTCAGTGATCAGTTCTCCTTGTGTGTTCCCTCATCCACAGGGCAGTAATTACTTCTCCCTGTGTGTTCCCTCATCCACAGGTCAGTAATCACTGCTACTTGTGTGTTACCTCATCCAGAGGTCAGTGATCATTACTCCATTTGTGCTCCCTCATCTACAAGTAAGAGATCACAACTCCTTTTGTGTTCCCTCATCTTACAGGTTATTAGTGATCACAGCTCCTTGGGTGTCCGCTCATCCACAGGTTAGTGATCATTATTCCTTGAGTGTTCCCTCATCCACAGGTCACTCATTACTGCTCCTTGGGAGTTACACATCCACAGGTCAGTGATCATAGTTCCTTTTATGTTCCCTCATCCCACAGGTCAGTGATTACTGCTCCTTGTGTGTTACGTCATCCCACAGGTCAATGATTACTGCTCCTTGTGTGTTCCCTCATCCAGAGGTAAGTGATCAGTTCTCCTTGTGTGTTCTCTCATCCACAGGGCAGTGATTACAACTTCTTGTGTGTCCCCTCATCCACGGGTCAGTAATCACTACTCGTTGTATGTTCCCTCTTTCACAGGTCAGTATTCACTGCTTCTTGGGTATTCCCTCATCCACAAGTCAGTAATCACTCCTCCTTCTGTGTTCCTCATCCACAGGTCATTGATTACTGCTTTCTGTTTGGCCCCTCATCCAGAGGTCAGTGACCATTACTCCTTGTGTGTTCCCTCATCCACAGTTCAATGATCAATTCTCCTTGTGGATTCCCTCATCCACAGGACAGTAATCACTGCTCCCTGTGTGTTCCCTCATCCACAGGTCAGTTATTACTGCTCCTTGTGTGATCCCTCAACCACAGGTCAGCAATCACTGCTTCTGTGTTCCCTCAACCACAGGTCAGTGATCACTTTTCCTTCTGTGTTCCCTCATCCACAGGTCAGTGATCACTTCTCCTTGTGTTTTCCTTCATCCACAGATCAGTTATTGCTGCTCCTAGTGTGTTCCCTCATGAAGAGGTCAGCGATCACTTCTCCCTGTGTGTTCCCTCATCCACAGGTTAGTGATTACTGCTGCTTTTGTGTTCCATCATCTACAGGTCAGTCATTACTACTTCTTGTGTGTTCCCTCATGCAGAGGTCAGTGGTCACTTCTCCTTGGGTGTTCCCTCATCCACAGGTCAGTGATTACTGCTCCTTTTGTGTTCCCTCATCCACAGGTCAGTAATTACTGCTCCTTGTGTGTTCCCTCACCCAGAGGTCAGTGATCACTTCTCCTGTTTTTTTCCCTTATCCACAGGTCTGTGATCAGTTCTCTTTGTGTGTTTCCTCATCCACAGGTCAGTGAATACTGCTCCTTGTGTGTTCCCTCATCCACAAGTCAGTAATTACTGCTCATTGTGTGTTCCCTCATCCAGAGGTCAGTGATCACTTTTCCTTGTGATTTCCCTCATCCACATGTCAGTGATCTGTTCTCCTTGTGTGTTCCCTCATCCACAGGTCAGTGATTACTGCCCCTTTTGTGTTCCCTCATCAACAGGTCAGTCATTACTGCTCCTTGTGTATTTCCTCATCCAGAGGTCAGTGACCACATCTCCTTGTGCGTTCCCTCATCCACAGGTCAGTGATTACTGCTCCTTGTGTGTCCCATCATCCAGACGTCAGCAATTACTGCTTCTTGTGTGTTCCCTCATCCAGAAGTCAGTGATCACTTTTCCTGGTGTTTTCCCTCATCCACAGGTCAGTGATCAGTTCTCCTTGTGTGTTCCCTCATCCACAGGTCAGTGATTACTGTTCTTTGTGTGTTCCCTCATCCACAGGTCAGTGATCACTTCTCCTTGTATGTTCTCTCATCCACAGGTCAATGATTACTGCTCCTTGTGTCATCCCTCATCCACAGGCCACTGAGCACTTCTACTTGTGTGGTACCACATCCACGTGTCAGTACTTAGGTTCATAGGTTCATAGGTTCATGCAAGGCTATCTGTGCAGGGGCATTTATAAGCCTAGCCAGAGTGTGTCTGGCTTTCGCCACCCATTTTAAATTAATTTTGCTATGCCCTTTTTCGAGGTTAGTATACTGTGCCTCTGTCTAACAGTGACACAGAAGTGATACCTGGTGTAAACCTGCGATCTCCCATCCACTCATCAAGATTCCCCTTGAAGAGAGATGATGAGGGACTCTGCCTAAACTGGACTGGGATTTTATTCCAGAGTGAAGGGAGCATCTGGGTTTTGAATCTGTCCCTCCAGCATGTCCTATTTATTTCAGTGCTGAGGTTCAAGACTCTCGAGCGCTTAGCTCAATGGGTTTTGGATTTTCTGAGGTGCAGCATGTCCGTTAATTCCGGGTTGGACATGGCTTTATACGTCAGACACAATTTGTCTCTGAGCAGGTGGTATGCCACTGAGTAGAGCTGGAATTTCTTTAACCGGGCAGCATATGGCATCTGTTTGAGCCCTATGATCCTCTTGGTGAGGTACTTTTGGGGTCTTTCCAGTTGCTGCAGGTGTCTGGTAAGGTACATCCCGAAAGGGGCATTGTACTCAATTATGGGCCTGATGAGGGATGAGTAAAGAGGCATGATGACCTCCCCTGATCTAGATGTGAATCCCTTCATGATTAGGTGGGCTATATAAAATGTTTTTCTAACCACTTTGGCCAAGTGGTTGTCAAATGAGAGATTGATATCAACTTGGGTCCCCAGGTCCCTAATTACTTCTTTTGTACTTAATGGATTACCACCTATATGGTAATTTGTGGGCACTTTGTTTTTCCCAAAGGGGATGACTATACACTTTTTGGCATTTAGCTTGATGCCATGGCTCTGGCACCAGTTGTCTGTTTCTATGAGGCCCTTTTGGAGGATGCTTGTGTCGGCTGGAGAGTCAATAATGGTGCCCAGTTTGCAGTCATCTGCGAACTTAGTCAGCCACAGTCCTTCCGTGTTGGCCTGTACCTCCGAGAAATATATACCGAACAAGAGAGGTCCCAGGACTGAGCCTTGTGGGATGCCACTTGTAACTGGTTTGGAGTCTGACATGACTCCAGCAATTCTAACCATGTGGGTTCTGTCCTTGAGCCAGTTTGCAACCCATCTAGTGACATAGGGGTTTATATTTAAGCTGGTGAGCTTATCTACAATGCCCGAGTGGATTGTTTCGAAGGCTTTTGTGAGGTCCAGGTAGGCTGTGTGGACCACCTTCCCCTCGTCAATGGCCTTGGTGACTGTTTCAAAGAAATCAACCAGGTTTAAGAGGCAGGATCTGCCCTTAATAAAGCCGAACTGGGTAGAATCCAGTGTCTGTAGGTCCTCAATATCTTTATTTATGAGGTCCACGATGATCCTTTCCATAGCTTTGCAGACCAAACTAGTCAGGCTTATGGGGTGATAGTTTCCAGGATCCGTTGAGGCACCACCTTTGTGGAGAGGGACCACTGTTGCTGCACGCCACTCTTTGGGTACATATCCTGTAGTAAGGCTGAGATTGAACAGTAGTTTTATGTTTGGGTTTAGCTCTTCTTGGAGTTCATGTAGGACACAGCCCGGGAGACCGTCTGGACCCATTGATGCTGTGTTTTTTGCTTTGGAGAGGGCAGCTCTTACCTGAGCATCTGAGATGTCAGGGGGGCAGCACACTGCTGGGATAAATATTTGCTCTTTTGGTGGGGAGGGGCGGAGAAGTTTGTGCTGAACCTATCAGCTAGGATGTTGGCAATGTCTGTGGGTTCTGTGTATTTTTTGTCATTTTGGACTAATTCTGAGCATATTTGGGAATTCCCACCCAGGTTCCTAACATAACTAAAGAAAGCCTTGTGATTATCCTTAGTGTCTTGTGCAATTCTTCTCTCGAAGCTGGCCTTAGATGATTTTAAGAGTGCCCGTAGTTTTTTGTTAATACTGATCAGATATGCCTTCCCTTTCTGGGATTTTGCTCTATCATGTAGTAGCTTCCTCCTTCTATTGTATAGTTTGTTTATGGCTGGGGTCCACCAGACAGGATGTCTGCCTTTGGAGGATTGGGTCTTGGTTTTATTTGGGATTGCATGATCCATGCATTCCTGAAGGTGTTCATAAAATGCGTTTATAAAGGATTCTGTTGTCTGGGCCATATTTTCCACAGGCCTGGGAGCTTTGAAAGATTCCACCTCAGTTTTGAGGAGTGTGAAATTTGCTTTAGAGAAGTTTTTCACTGTGGTTTTCAGGGCAGGGGGTGGAGTCGGGATGTGAATATCCGGTGAGATTAGTTTATGGTCTGATCTCACCAGTGAGGGATACACTTCTGGTCTGGAGCATAGAGTCCCCATGTTGGTGATGATCAGGTCCAGTATGTTTTCCCCTCTTGTGGGAGCGGTAACAAATTGTTCCAGAGCATTTGAGTTTATAAATTCTAGGAACCTTTGGGCGAGGGTGTTGGAGCTAGAGTAATGCTCCCAGTCTATGTTTGGGTAGTTGAAGTCACCCAATATAATGGTGTTTGGAGAGACCTTCATATTTTCCAGTGTTCTCAGGAAGGCTGAATGGGGTTCCTGGGTTTGGCAGGGTGGTCTGTAGCAGGCTATAAACTGAAAGGCAGTTTTACCCACTGTTAGTTGCACATGGACAGTCTCTGATGCTTCGTGCTGTGCCACCAACCTGGAGGTGTTGGTATCTTTGACGAATATTGATACTCCCCCTCTTTTTGTGGTACGGTCCAAGTTTTGGGGCCAAAAAGCATTGTATGAGGTATAACCTGGTAGTGCTGGGGTGCTCTCAGGAGCCTTGAACCAGGTTTCTGTTACTGCACAGATATCGATGTTCTCCATGCTAAGGAGAGTTTCGAGTGCATGCATCCTGAGGTTTAGACTTCTTGCATTGAGTAGCATTACTCTTAGTTTCTTATCCCTTGTGATACCTATGAAGGTGGGTTTGTCTTTTGAGCCTTGCCTAAAAAAGGCACTATGGGGGTAGCAAGAGCCTTTGCCAATATCCGAAAGCCCAGGGCTGACAGGTGCAAGCCATCCCTAGCGAAGCATCATGGCTTGTCGAGCATGTCATCCCAGGCTGACAGGCATTGGATCCCCTTTGAATGACACCAATACTTAAGCCAATTGTTGAAATTGATCATCTTGTCTTCATATTGTGGCATCATTCTTGGTAAGAGTAAGATGCTACTCAAGGTCAGGGTCATACCGGCCTGGGCTACATGCTCAGAGAGCTCCTCTATGTCTCTTTTCATGAAGTCCAGGGAGGTATGTCTCAGGTCATTCACAGCAGCATGGACAATGACTGAGTCATATTTGTACTTGCCTTGGAGTGACCCGAGTGCTTGTGTTATGTGGTGGATCCTAGCGCCCGACAGGCAGCTCACCGTGACCTTCTCCTTGTTCAGCCTGGTGAGTGGGACATCAGTGTGCCTGACGATAGAGTCACCTATTACAAGTGTATCAGGTGTGTTGTTTAGCCTTAAGGGCTGTGACTGTTCGGCACACTGGCTTTGTGAGCTATGTGTTGCACATGTTTTTTTTTGGGGTAGCGGTTGCTTGGGTGTCTGCTTTGGAGGTCTCTGGTGTTTAGGCAGATTTTTATTTAGAGCCTCTGAGTATGTTTTTGTGTGTTTATGCTAGTTTGCTGTCATGGTAGGTCTATGTGAGACTGGGATTGTAGTGAGTATGGTTTCCTTCTCCTCCTGACTGGTTTTGCCAGTACTGAGTTGAGACAGCTTATCCTCCAGTATGGCTATATGGTTGCATCTTTCACATGTGTTGGAATTTGTTGGGATGAGGAGAGGGTTGTCTGTGTATATGAGGCAGTTGTAACATTGCCTCAAGATTCCCAGATTCACCAGCTGGACCGGAGAGGAGATTGACAACTGACCTTTGGACATGCTAGAATAGTATTGGGAATTCCTTTATAATTGAAAAAAAGGGCCAATGGGGAACGAGGTATTCAAGGGGAGTTTGTGAGGGTGTAGTGCTTTTAATATTTTAGTGGTGACTTATATAATTGCTTTAGTGAGCAAGCGCCAGGTAACTTAAATGCAATGTGTTTCAGTTAACTTAAATGCAAAAATGACAAACAGTAACTTTCTTTCAAGTGAAACAAGGAAATAAGTACAGTAAGCAATGCAGATATCACTAGGGATCCACAGAAGCACAGAAAAGCCGCGTTTTAGGTGGAATTAACATTTCAGGGAAATAACAAGCAAACAAACAAGCAGCATACAAATAAAGCTAGATTCAGCAGGCCTGGATCTAGTCTATTCTACATCAAACAAGGTGTACCAATTTCAGTAAGAAACAGTTCAAATATGCAGGCACTATAAGCCTTTAGCCAGAAATTCCCAGCTCAGAAGGGCACAGTCCAGCCTCTCCTCCCACAAGAGTGCAGACCACGAACCCTTTTAATGTAAAACAACTGGCGTGAAGCCCAAGTGCTTAAACCAGAATTAATACACTTTTAGAATAACAGACACTGAGCCCTCAATCAGCAGTTCCCAACTTAGAAGGATGTAAGCTACCTGTTCTGCCACTACAGTGCAGACCACAAATTGTCTTAATTTAAAACAACTGGCGTGAAGCCAAAGTGCTTAAACCAGAAATAATACACTTTTAGAATAACAGACACTGAGCTCTCAGTTAGCAGTTCCCAACTTAGAAGGATGTAAGCTACCTGTCCTGCCACCATAGTGCAGGCCACAAACGTTCCTAATGTAAAACAACTGGTCTGAAGCCCAAGTGCTTAATCCAAAAGACTTAGAATGAAAGCTACACTTTAATCAAGTTACTACCAAGCAGTAATAAATACAATTAAATACTTTAAAGAATGCCTGGATTAGTGTTCAGGTTATACAAACAAAGCTAGATTCAGCAGGCCTGGATCTAGTCTATGCTACAGCAAACAAGGTGTACCTATTTCAGTAAGAAGCAGTTTAGATATGCAGGCACTATAAGCCTTTAACTAAAAATACCCAACTAGAAGGGCAGAGTCCAGCCTCTCCTCCCACAAGAGTGCTTTAATGTAAAATAACTGGCCTGAAGCCCAAGTGCTTAAAACAGAATTAATACACTTTTAGAATAACAGACACTGAGCCCTCAATCAGCAGTTCCCAACTTAGAAGGATGCAAGCTACCTGTCCTGCCACCACAAACCTTCCTAATGTAAAACAACTGGTCTGAAGCCCAAGTGCTTAAACTAAAAGGCTTAGAATGAGTTACACCAAGCAGTAATAAAAACAACTGAGTACTTTTAAGATGACGCAAAAGCAAAATAAAGTAGGAAGAAACACAAATACAGTAAAAGCAGATTTTTTTTTTTTTGAGTAAGCAAATGAGATGGGCCCAGGAGTTACAGGACAGAAACAAGTGCAAATGTATGCCTTCAAATCAGAAAGTTGAGAGAGGTGGAAGACCGCCCAAATGGCCAATAACTACAAATTCTGGGCCAGAACCACTCCTTATGTGGTAGACAGGTTACCTAGTGCGTACCACTCCCACTGATAAGCTAGAAGGCTTCCCTCCAACACAGAAAGGCTTGGGGGCTCAGAAGCTTACAAATACTCCTGGATACAGCAAATATGTATCTGGAACACTAATTACAGGAAAGGTAGGAAACAGGCTTACAATTTTTTTTTTCAGAAAAGTAGCAAAAACAGTAGTAAAAACAACTCACATACAGTACAAGCTGGCACACTTGAGTATGTAGCAATATTAGTCCACACACAGTTTGAAAAAATGTAATTTTATTAAAAAGGACTAAAAGCAAGTGCAGAAAGGGTTTATTAAGTAGAATGCGGTAAAGAGCTGGGACTGGGGGAGTGTCCTAGATCAAATCTACAGTGGGGCGGGCACTGCAAAAGCCACCAAATTTAAACTACTACCAGAACAGGGACGGGGGGTGGGGAAAAGTTTCAGCAGAGATGTGAGAAATCAGAGTGCAAATTATAAAACCCCACAAATATATACTGATCTTGTAGGGCTGTTCCACTTTAAATGCAGACTGCTGCTATTAACAGTTCAAATTAAGGGAACCTTGAGTTAACAACACACAAGCAATAGAAACCACAATGAGGGGGGGGGTGGGGAAAAAAGTTTCAACAGAGATGCGAGGAATCAGAGTGCAAAGTATAAAACCCAAAAAGTATATACTGATCTCTGTATATTTGCAGAACACTAAGACAACAGATATCTAAGCAACAATTTAGCTCTATAATACAGAATAATACAGAAAAATATACTCAGCTCTATATATTTGCAGAAAGTCTTGTAAGGCTGTTCCACTTTAATGCTCTTTGTGTGTTCCTTTATCCACAACCAGTGAGTACTGCTCCTTGTGTATTCCCTTATCCATACGTCAGTGACTACTGCTCCTTGTGTCTTCCCTCACCCACAGGTTATTGACTACTGCTCTTTGTGTGCTCCCTCATCCACAGGTCAGTAATTACTGCTCCTTGTGTGGTCCCTCATCATCCACAGGTCAGTGATTACTGCTCCTTGTGTTTTACATCATCCACAGATCAGTGTTTACTGCTTCTTGCATGTCCCCTCATTCACATGTCAGTAACCACTGATCCTTGTGTGTTAACCTCATCTCACAGGTCAGTGATTACTGCTCCTTATGTGTTCCCACATCCACATCTAAGTAATTACTGCTCCTTGAGTGTTCCCTCATCCACAGGTCATTGATTACTGCTCTGCGAGTGTTTCCTCATGAATAGGTCAGTGATCATTACTCCTTGTGTGTTCCGTCATCCACAGGTAAGTGATCAGTTATCTTTGTCTGTCTCCTTATCCACAGGTCAGTGATCATTACTCCTTGTGTATTCCTTATCCACAGGTCAGTGAATACTGCTCCTTGTGTGTTTCTTCATCCACAGGTTAGTGATCATTACTCCTTGTGTGTTTTCCTTCATCCATAGGTCATTCATTACTGCTCCTTGTGTGTTTCCTCATGCACAGGTCAGTAATTAATGTTCCTTGTGTGTTCCCTCATCAAGTCAGTGATCAGTCCTCCTTGTGCAGTCCCTCATCCACAGGTCAGTAATCACTTCTGATCCTTGTGTGTTCCCTAATCCACAGGTCAGTGATCACTTCTCCTTGTATGTTCCCACATCCACATTTTTTATTTATTTATTTATCATTTAACCAGGAAAGTCCGACTTGGAACAAAGCCAATTTTCAGCAGAGGCCCGGGGAGAAAGGCTCCAGATGCATGTCTTTGTAATGTGGAGGAAACCAGACCC